>NW_026858047.1:0-24192 GCF_026571515.1 Ruditapes philippinarum
ACCGTCTAGAAGATCATTGACAAGTCTGAGTAAAGCAGTCTCACATGAATGATGACGCCTGTATGCTGATTGATTTTTGGGTAACAAATTATGGGTATCGACATGGTTATTTAGTCTGAAGAGCGCAGCCTTTTCTATCAATTTTGAAAGAAACGATAAGTTACTGACAGGCCTGTAGTTTGACAATTGTAATTCTAAACCAGACTTCTTAAGAAGGGGTCGTAAAACGATCGCCTGCTTCCAGTGTGTTGGAAATACGCCTTTAGACAGAGATAGATTGACCAGTTTGGTAATGGTTGGCAGAAGCTCATCTAGATGTGACTTTAATATATGTGTGGGTATTAAGTCCAGCTCACACGATTTGGTAATTTAGTTCACAAATAAGGCTCTTCACCTGTGTTTCTGTAAGATCCTCGAAATTTTCTAAAGGTTGAATTTGTTTGACATTTGGAATGAAGCTTGGAAAAATCCTGAAGTGATTTACGAATTTTAGCTATTTTTGTCCATAAAAAAGTCTGCAACTTCTCAGCTAGCTCACCGTCATTTGTAGACTGTGGCATAGGATTTTCAGCTTTAGTACCAGTTAATTCCGAAATTAAACCATAGAGTTTTTTTGAATCACCTTTGGCATTTACAATTTTCTCACTTATTACTAGTTTTTTCTCAGAATCAATTTCTTTACAGTATCTATTCCGTGCTTCTTTAAATTTCTTGAACTGTTCTGGCTCTTTGTACTTTCTCCAAATTCTCTCTTTTTTCCGGACGTTAGGTGTACTAAATCTGAAATACAGCTATAACTCTGTATACATTGCAAGCAATGTATACAAAAATTAGGAACAGTGAAGGTTAATATTTTGGCATCTAAATTTCATGAACCATTACCACCCTAAATATTTTTAATGGACTTGTCTATCTTCTAATCTGGACAGTACCATTTACCATTTTTAGGGAAAATTTCAAAAAAGAAAGAAAAATTACTGACTAAAGAGGGAACAGTGCAGATCATGATCATACTGCACAAAATAAATGTGCCGTTTGTTCTTGGTCTGTACAGGTTGCAAAGGGTAGAATCAGTTGTTGCTTTTTAGCTCACCTGAGCACAAAGTGCTCAAGGGTGAGCTTTTGTCATCACTCTGCGTCTGTCGTGCGTCCTTCAAAAAATAGCGTCAAACTTTTCAAACAACATCTCCTCCTAAACCACATCGCCAATTGCAACCAAACTTTACAGAAATGATCCTTTGGTGGTCACCTTTGAAAATTGTTCAAAGAATTTAATTCCATGCAGAACTCTGGTTGCCATGGCAACCAAAAGAAAAAACTTTAAATATCATCTTGAAAAAAACCAAAAGAGCTAGAGCTTAGATATTTGGCATGAAACATCTTTTAATGGGTGTCTACCAAGTTAATTCAAATAAAAGCCCTGGGGTTTAAACTTGCCCCGCTCCGGGGGGCCTATATACAGGTGAGCGACTTCAGGGCCATCATGGCCCTCTTGTTGTTTTTGTTTTTTTTGTTTTTGCAAAATGTTTTAAATTGTAGGAAAATGAGATTTTTTTTCAGACCATTATTATAATCATTTATGGATAAACATGTAAATAAAGAACTGTTTAGTATGTGGATTTTCAAACATGCTCACTTAATTTAGTCTATCTTGTTCCACTCATAATTTTAATCACATATCATTTACAATCTTTTTAACTCTGTAATTGTAGGTCAATGTAGGTCAATACAGGAGATTCGGCCATTACTATAGTAGTAAATTTAATCTTGAACAACAAAGACATGGTCAGTGCAGGATATTCTGCTGTTAAATTTAATCTTGTTAAGGTTGGAAAGTAAACAAATAAGTGCAGTAAACATTGACCCTATTCCCAGCTGATTGCCCAAAGGTCATTGTGTGTAAATATGGTCGTAAGGTCAATGCTTTCAGTCTAAGCTTCTACATGGAACATGACTGAAATACATAGTGTGTTGGTACTACAAGGAACATGACTGATGTACATAGTGTGTAGGTACTACATGTAACATGACTGAAGTACATTATAGTGTGTGGGTACTACATGGAACTTCATTAGAAATAATGGAACAAAATCAATCAATGGAAAACAAATCAATCTAAGAAATATTTGCAAGTAACTTCAACTATTACAGAATAGCAGACAGAATTAATGGCAATATCTTAAGAGATACATGAATGAAGAGAACATGATTGTGTACTACATAGTTAAAATGTAGGTACTAGATAGAACAATATAATTGACTGTGTACTACAGAGTATGTAGGTACTTAATGGAATATTACTGTACTACTTAATGGAATGCAACTGTTCTACTAAATGGAATGTAACTGTACTACATAGTAAGTGGGAACATTACTGTGTACTTACTACATAGTGTGTAGGTACTACATGGAACATGACTGTAATACATAATGTGCAGGTACTACATGGAACATGACTGAAGTACGTAGTGTGTGGGTACTACAAGGAACATGACTGATGTACATAGTGTAGGTACTACATGGAACATGACTGAAGTACGTAGTGTGTGGGTACTACAAGGAACATGACTGATGTACATAGTGTGTAGGTACTACATGTAACATGACTGAAGTACATAGTGTGTGGGTACTACAAGGAACATGACTGATGTACATAGTGTGTAGGTACTACATGTAACATGACTGAAGTACATAGTGTGTGGGTACTACAAGGAACATGACTGATGTACATAGTGTGTAGGTACTACATGGAACATGACTGAAATACATAGTGTGTTGGTACTACAAGGAACATGACTGATGTACATAGTGTGTAGGTACTACATGTAACATGACTGAAGTACATTATAGTGTGTGGGTACTACATGGAACTTCATTAGAAATAATGGAACAAAATCAATCAATGGAAAACAAATCAATCTAAGAAATATTTGCAAGTAACTTCAACTATTACAGAATAGCAGACAGAATTAATGGCAATATCTTAAGAGATATTAATGGATTTTTTTTTTGGTTCCATGGCTTTACCTAGTTTTATTATATGGACATAAATACATTAATACAAACAGAATCTCAGAAATTAGCATCATTCATAATAGACTATTGACACTGATTTAATTAAGTCTATTGGACAAAGACGAGCTAAGCAACATCAAATCATTAGAGACCATTGAATTGAGACTCACTCTGCTTTTAATCCCAATAATATGTGCAGAAAATGTAACATTTGTGACACCTAGTTTCTTTATAAATGTATATATACTAAAATTCTGAAAGTGTAAGCAGTGTAAAAGTCTAGAATATTTCCTTTTTTGTTGGAGTGAACAAATTTGGTTAATGAAGCTTTGTATTAATTTCTCCCTGTTTTTTCCCTTCACCTGCTAGAACAGTAAGTGATTGGCCTTATTGTTACCAGTATTGAGCAATTCCTGCATGCACACCCATGCAGTCTGACCAGGCTCTATACTGTTGGTAGCTCAATTGATGTATTTCGATACTGAAACCCTTAAACTGGGAATGGACTGTGCCAAATTCACAGCAGGTCAAATTCATTACAAAAATTTAGCGGACTGTAATGGTAAAGCTCTGCCAGGGATATATATATTTTAACAGTAAAGTCCTACTAGTCCACATATTCGTGCAGTCTGATCTAATATACACTTATATCATTTTGATGAACTGCATCTACTAAAAAGTCTAATGGACTGTTCCAGATTTAAGATAGTCGTATTTAGTACATAGCGATAAAGAATGTAGTACCTGCACATTATGTATTACAGTCATGTTCCATGTAGTACCTACACACTATGTAGTAAGTACACAGTAATGTTCCCACTTACTATGTAGTACAGTTACATTCCATTTAGTAGTACAGTTGCATTCCATTTAGTAGTACAGTAATATTCCATTAAGTACCTACATACTCTGTAGTACACAGTCAATTATATTGTTCTATCTAGTACCTACATTTTAACTATGTAGTACACAATCATGTTCCTTGTAGTAATAAGACACTAAGTAGAAACTGTAGTACACAATCATGTACTCATAGTGTTTCCTACATGCACTAGTGAACCAAGTGGTAAATATAAAACAGGTTCTTATATTCACATACAGTGTAACCTACTCTTGGAAGTTGTTATTAATAGCTTCAAAATTACATTGGGTTGTCTTTAAAACATAGAAAATACATTACTTGCTTCCAATGATATTTGAAAATCCCTGTGAGATTTGTATTATTATAGGTCAGTGAAAGTGCCATAAAGATTATGCTCATCTTTTCACTGTCAAGTTGAGTTGAATTAGTGATATATTTAAAAAGATTGGCAATTATTATAAATGGCGATCAACCATTAATTGATAATGGAATATGTGTTTAATATGGTATAAAAACTACCTAAGTTATAAAAAGACTGTTCCTGTCTTTTTTTAAGATTTTAACATTTAATACAAATACATTCTGAAACATTTATAAAATTTATAATTTAATTGATATATAAATTTTTACGTATTTATAAAAAATTTCCTTTTATCACTTGAGTTATGGATTATTTTATCATAGTAAAATATAAAAATGACGTGTAATTTTCTTCTTACTTATCCTTTCTTAAAATATAAATAGTTTGATAAACTTAAGTGACCTAAAAATTGAACACAATTATGGCAACATGTCAAGTTACTTTTCACTGACCATTGATTGAATATAGGAGTGTAATGTACAGTGTTCAAATGTCTGAGAATAATTCCTTACTGGATATTTTAAATACATATCAGTTAGAATTTTATTTAGAATTATATTTTAAAGTGAGGTCTTCCTCCACCTCTTAAGCTGGAAAGTCTCAATATGACCTATATGTGTTGGTGCAAGAAAAACCTAACAAAAAAAAAATCAAAACAAAAAAAATCAAATGATGTGTCAACAGTGCAATTTTTGCATTATATCAAATTTTATTATGATGAAGCAGACTGATGTGACAAAATAAAAAACTGAATAAGTCTGTATATATAAAACACTGTACAATTAATTTTGTAGACAATACTTAATTCATTGTCTAGTACCAGAGGCACCAGTTTCATTTGTCTAATGAATTCTGTATATAGAAAACAAATTATCTCTGTGCCATACTGAACCTTACTTATATATCAGCTTGAAGTTGATACTGTCAGCAATTCATCAAAATTGAGCGTCCATGCATAAATCATTATGAACTGTTGAATTATGAGAAAAAGCTTTGAAAATCAACTTGTTATGAATAGATGTCATTGATTAATAACTTGTGAAAATATTCAGACAGTTTAACCTAACAACAGGTTCAATTTTTCCATCAGTTAATTACAAATGACCTTCTAAATTAGTCCTTTATATTGTGTAACTGATTGATGTATTCTCATTGATATACTGTGTTATGTTGTTTATGGGCAATAATGTATCTAACATGCGTTGTTCTCACCAAAAATTACAAAAGTATCCCAAAATAGACAATTGTGTGCAAAATTTTAATAGATGATTTTCACTAAACCTATTCCCTGCTCATATTGTGTATTAATGAACTTGTCTTGATTTAAGATAGTCATACTGTAATGCTTTTCCGCCAAAAAATCTAACATCAGTCAATATTGTACCATAATGGTTATTTCTGGAACATTTTTTTTTTCAAAATCTTGGTATTAGATTACTTAGAATCACTCATCACTCATTCTTTGTCACTATGTACTATATTCCAGTTATAAACAGTTAAGAATTATTGAAAACCAAAGATTGTGAAAAAATAAGGTTCTAGAAATGACAGATTTATTACAATATTGACGGGAAAGCATTTTTAATATCGAACAGTCCATTAGACTTTTTAGCAGATGAAGTACATCAAAATGATATAAAGGTATATTAAGTCAGACTGCACGAATATGCGGGCTAGTAAGGACTTTACTGCTAAAATATATATATCCCTTTTTGTGTCACCTTGAAAAGGTGACATATAGGGGTTACTTTTGTCGGCGGTGTCGGCGGTGTCTGTGTCGGCGTCGTTGTCGGCGTCGTTGTCGGCGTCCCCTAAAGCTTGTCCGAAGCATAACTCAATCACTATAAGTCTGATTGTCTTCAAACTTGGTATGCATGCTTCTTTCAATAACCCGAAGTGCAGTGCACAAGGACCGGTACTCTGCAGTTCTTATTTTTTGAGTTATTGCCCTTTGTTAATTTTCATACTTTAATTTTGTCCGGGCCATTTCTCTTCAACTAAAAAAGCTATGGACTTGAAACTTCATAGGATAATAGATCTCATTATTAAGAAGTGCAGTGCACAAGAACCAGTACTCTGCACTTCCTAATTTTTGAGTTATTGCCCTTTGTTAATTTTCATACTTTATTTTTGTCCGGGCCATTTCTCCTAATGTATAAAAGCCATTGACTTGAAACTTCATAGGATGATAGGTCTCATTAAGAAGAAGTACAGTGCACAAGAACTGGTACTCTGCATTTCTTATTTTTTGAGTTATTGCCCTTTGTTTATTTTCATACTTTAATTTTGTCCGGGCCATTTCTCCTTAAGTATAAAAGCTATGGACTTGACACTTCATAGGATGATAGATCTCATTATTAAGAAGTGCGGTGCACAAGAATCAGTACTGTGCATTTCTTAATTTTTGAGTTATGGCCCTTTGTTAATTTTCATACTTAATTTTTGTCCAGGCCATTTCTCCGAAAGTATAAAAGTTATGGACTTGAACCTTCATAGGATGATAGTTCTCATTAAAAAGAAGTGCAGTGCATAAGAACTGATACTCTGCATTTCTTATTTTTGAGTTATTGCCCTTTGTTGATTTTCTTACTTTATTTTTGTCCTGGTCATTTCTCCTCAAGTATGAAAGCTATGGACTTGAAACATCATAGAATGATAGATCTTATTGATAAGAAGTGCAGTGTACAGAAACTGCTGCTATGCACTTATTGCCCATTGTTATTTTTCATATTTCATTTTTGTCCTGGCCATTTCCCCTAAACTACATTGTTCACAAGGCGACACATCCGACTCGCGGAGTTCTAGTTAATACAGAGCTTTAACATTACAGTCCACCAAATTTTTGTAATGGTTTTGCCCTGCTTTGAATTTGGCACAGTCCATTCCCAGTTTAAAGAGTATCAAAATACATAAATTGAGCTACCAACAGTAGACTATATAGATGTGGGTGCAGGAATTGCTCAATTCTGGTGGCAATCAAAGGCCACAATCACTTTACATTTGGTAAAGACAGTGAGAAATGAATACAAAGCTTCATTAACCAATTTGTTCACGCCAACAAAAAGGGAAATATTCTAGACTTTAACACTGCTTACACTTTCAGACATTTTGTATATGAAACTCTAGGTGTCAGAAATTTTACATTGTCTGCACATAATTTATTATTGGGATTAAAAGCAGAGTGAGAATTCAATGGTCTCTAAGAATTTGATGTTGCTTAGCTCGTCACTGTCCAATAGATTTAATTAAATCAGTGTCAATAGTCTACTATGAATAATGCTAATTTCTGAGATTCTATTTGTATTTATGTATTTATGTTCATAAAGCTATGGAACCCTGGAAAAATCCATAAGTATCTCTTAAGATATTGCCATTAATTCTGTCTGCTGTTCTGTAAAAGTTGAAGTTACTTAAACATTTGTCTTACAGTCATGTTCCATGTAGTACCTGCATTTTATGTAGTACAGTGATGTTACATGTAGTACTTACACACTATGTAGTAGTCATGTTCCATGTGGTACCTACATTTTATGTAGTACAGTGATGTTACATGTAGTACATACACACTATGTAGTATCCATGTAGTACCTACATTTTATGTAGTACAGTAATGTTACATGTAGTACGTACACACTATGTAGTAGTCATGTTCCATGTAGTACCTACATTTTATGTAGTACAGTAATGTTACATGTAGTACGTACACACTATGAATTAGTCATGTTCCATGTAGTACCTACATTTTATATGTAGTACAGTAATGTTACATGTAGTACGTACACACTATGTAGTAGTCATGTTCTATGTAGTACCTACATTTTATGTAGTACAGTAATATATGTTACATGTAGTATGTACACACTATGTAGTAGTCATGTTCCATATAGTACCTACATTTAATGTAGTACAGTAATGTTACATGTAGTACGTACACACTATGTAGTGGTCATGTTCCATGCAGTACCTACATTTTATGTAGTACAGTAATGTTACATGCAGTATGTACACACTATGAAGTAAATACACAGTAATATTCCAACATACTATGTAGTACAGTTGCATTCCATTTTTAGTAATGTTGCATTCCATTAGGACCTACATACTATGTAGTACACTGTCAATTATATTGTTCCATCTAATACCTACATTTTTACTATGTAGTACACAATCATGTTCCTTGTAGTAATAAAACACTAAGTAGAAACTGTAGTACACATGTACTATGTTACCCACATGCACTAGTGCAGAACACTTGAATCTAGTGGAAACAGGTACTTATATTCACACACAGTGGAAGATACTCATGGAAGTTGCTATTAATAGCTTCAAAATTATATTTGGCTGTCCTTAATCCTGAGAAAATATATCACTTGCTTCCAATGATATTAGAAATGCTTGTATGAAACAATCACTTAACTTTCTTGTTAAGGATTCTCAATATTGACCGATTTCTACATTAATTAAGGGAATTCTTAATGCTATTTATGTATGCTAGCTGATCATAAAGAAATAATTTGTTTAGGGTTTGTTTGTTACTATATCATCTAAGTACAGGGACATGCACTGATGACTGAAGAAATATCAAATTCTTCCTTGGTTGATGACCTGACTACAGCACATTATGCTTTGTTTGAACTTTGGAGCAAAATAGCAAAATAAAAGATGAAGTGATTGCCCCAGAGGTGAATAACCGGTTAATGTTGGATAATAACAAGATAGTTTACAGTAGATATATCTGGTTGAAATATATCTGGTTTCAGTATTAATATTATGCATTTTTCTTAGTTTTTGAAATGTTTACTTTGGGGCATCCATGGCCAAATGGTCGGGATTGTTGACTACAAACCAATTGCTCTTGATGGCTGTTGGTAAGAACCTTGCAACCCTTGGACTTAGGATTCTATCATATGAGGTAGCTATCCAGTTGGGAGGTTCTACTCAGGTGCCTATTCATGTTTAATATAATATTACATATAATATAAATGTCTTCCTGTACCAGTTAAGATGGAAAGTCACCATAATGACCTATTTTGCGTTGGTGCGTGGTAAAGAAAAACTTAATAAAAGAAAAGAAAAATGTTAGCTTTCTTTGAAGCAATTTTTAAAAAAAAAAGAGATAACAAATGTTACTGTGTGTTGATTGATAGATGTACCATGAACAAATGGGGGGGGGGGGGAAACCACTTCATTGGAGAAAAAAATGTATCTCACCTTTGAATTGCAGTTCTTTTCTATTACAATATGACATTTATAAAGTGTTATTTATTTAGCAAGTCATGACATGATTGCTGCTGAGATTGGTTTAATTAGAACTATAATTTATTTAGGAAAGAATTAATGGAAAAACTGACTGATAACTAGATCAAATGCAAACACACAGAGTGTGATGAACCTAATTAAAGCAGTTTTCTCATAGCTTGTGACAGTGGCGTAGCTACTATTAGGCCATGTAGGCATGGGCCTACAAGTTGGTCAAGAAATTAACATTTTCAAAAGTCCCAAAAATACAATAAAACAGGCGACAGTGGAGCTGGTAGTGGGTTCAAGCCGTATAGGCGAATCAAGTGTGTTCGCATGATTTACTATCCTCAATAAAGTATGCATCTGTTTAAAATTATTGTTTTGATAATTTTTTCTAGAACATAATTTGGAACGCGCATTTTGCTCTTTTTAATCTGAACTTGTTTTTGGCTAAGCCCCAGAGCCCCTTTTATGTGCCTACAAGTTGAAAAAAGCTGACTACGCCCCTATGTGAGTAACTTTTCTGCTGCTAAGTAATATGTATCATACAATTTAGCAGCCAGTTAAACCTGCTGAGGTCGTAATTAGTGGGCATGCCCTGCTTTGAACTTGGAAGAGTCTATTTCAAGTTTAAGGTTATTCAATATGAAAATAATCATGAAATTGAGCTACCAGCTGTATAGAGCCTGGTCAATCTGCACTTAAATGTACACTGGCCTGACTTTATATTGATGGCAAAGTGGCCTGACTTTATATTGATGGCAAAGATCATGTGTGATCACATTTGGGTTTTACCTCACACCGACAGAGTATAGGTCATATGGTTCCAGCTTTACTGGTGTTACAAAGGTACTGCTAATGGTTTGTGACTGAGATCAAGTTTTCCCTCATCTAAGGATCAAACCAGCCACCCCTTGATTATCCTAAGAATCGAGCTTAGCAGACGGACATTTATTGCAAGGTGACAATAGTCTGGCTCTGAACTTTTGGCATGAACTTGTCATTGATTTAGCGTCTAGATGATATGTTTTAAAGAACAAAATTAAATGAAAGCTCAATCCCTTATCTATGTTTACTTATTTATTTATGTATAAATTATGTTAATTTTATGTAAATTTAAAGTTGTATAATAGATTGACCTTGATGTTGGAGAAGATAACAGCTTCCTGAAAACACCACCCAAACACTTGTTTACATACCGAACTAAATTTTGATAAAATTATAATCAATTGTGATGAAATGTATTAAATTCAAATTAACACGCAAACCTTACATGGATGGTAAATTCCTTTTAGCTTTAATGTGAGAATGCAATCTTTAAGGTAAGAAAAATTTCATGGTTTTGTGGTTGGTTTTTTTTTTTTGGGGGGGAGGGGGTGGGGGGAGGTGTTTGCAGGCAAATAATGTACTTTATATGCATGTTGCATATTGTGTCTTTAAAGTTTTTCCAGTATAAGGCAAACATATTGCCATACTAAATATTTTGTCTTAAAATTTGTACTTAAAATATATAACACATAAAAAATCATAACCACTGTAAAGTCTGATTCTGCCATTTAATATGTAAATTTTGGACCATAATTGTAATGAATTTGTAACAGGTACTGCTATATGATACTGTAGATCTCATATTGATTTAAATATATAAAAAGATCCATACATTAGATATAGCACTAATTCGCCTTTATTTATTTGAATTCATAATAGCCATTTGAGATGAATATTTCTCAAAGTCAAAAACTGAACAAGAAGTGCATTTGAATCAATGTTGACCTAATTCATGGACTAAAAGATTTATGTGCTGATCATTATAGGTAGTGTGACCTTGTGCTAGAAAAATTCTGGAAAAACCAGTTTTTTTCTCTTTTTGCATGGGATGTATACATGTAAATGCTATCCCAGTTAATATAACCCCCTGAGCCATACACCAGATGTTAGTATTAAATCAATTCTATATTGACCTGAATTATAGTAAACATCTGTAAGGACAGTTGTACTTGTATTTGAAAAAAATAGGATGTTAGTAACATAATGTAAACTAAATTACAAATTTGATATAACATGATTGGTAGATTGTCTTGTTGGTTGGTTTTAAGGTCATTAAGGTCATTATAGCTATATTTAACTTGTATTAAGGTACCGGTAGCTATTGCAAGGTTAACGTTTGTTTACATTCAGAGATAGCATAATAGCAGTATAATGCATGTGCAGGAGTTACTGTTATAGATATTGTATTTAAACAAATGAATCATACGGATTTTATTTTTGGACAGGTAAAGGTGTGGATTGTTATTAAATTGGTTTATGTTATGTGTGTTGATGTTAGACATTGTGATATATTGTTGAAAAGAGGATATTTACTAACTGTTGTCTTAAGATTATTCCTGATATTGAGAAGAAGAAATTTATCTTAATTGATTTAGATGGAAAAAGAAATAAATTTTTTTTTGTAATTAAAGAAATTCAATTTAGTTAAAATAAACGTTACAACACATTTTTTGATTCATTTTAGTACTTTTTGTGGTACTTACAGCTACTACATATACTGAGAAGTAGCAACATACATGTATAGGGATCATTTTTTCATCGTCCGAGCTTTCATTTTTGGATTCTAGTCTTATGTGACACCGTACTTTCTCTTTGATGTCATTCATTCCATAAGGCTTTCATATATCGCTATTTTCCTTTATGTGGCTGAAAATAACAATAGACTTCTTGTTGTTTTTTGTCACTTCCCTTTCTCAGCTTTTACCTTACTTTATGTCCTTGTTCCAAATTTGATGGACCATATGAAGTGAAAGTGAAGCACTCATGCAATAAATGATGTGATTTTCTCTTTTTCAGTTGAAGATGAATCAGGTGCATCATTAAGAAGTCTAGCTGGATCAGCAGCAACATCTCGACCAGCCACACCAAGTACATCTATAGGAATGTCTGCTGCCCCAGAATCTCCACAGAGCTATGCCTCTCGTGGCAGGAAAGTGTCCCGCCAAGTGAGCGGCATAGACAAAACATCACAGTGTTCGTCCATGAACTATTCCATTCATCACGAGGAGTCAATTGAAAAAATATTACTAGAGAAAGGAGATGACAGTTTCCATCTACCAACGCATACTCTTATATCACCGATAGCGCAGTCGATTCCAACACCAACAGCCAACCACAAAAAGTCAATTTCGGGACGATTTACGGTCAGTCCGGCTCAGAATATACCGTCGGTATCATTCAAGCCTAAGAATGAGACTGGAACACCACCGAAGAGTGAAAGTAGTGCTAGTCAGTCATTAATTGAAACAGAAATGCAGTTCAAAATGTCTGACACATCTTTATCCCATATTGATGAAAAGGCACAAAATGCGGATCAGAAAAAACCATTGTTGCAGGATTCCATTGAACTTGGTCGTAAGTTTCACTTTGATTCATTAAGATTCATTTTACTTGTTACTAATTCCTTACAATAAATTTTATTGATTGAGTCTATTCATGAGAGATAATAGAGGGTATATAATCTAAGTTTCAATTTAATAAAAACTTGTCAAGCTTTTACATCATAGAATATATTGACTTTATTCACTAAGATTCTAAAGTGTTCAGAATTATTTTCTTTTGTCGTGATATAATGTTTTCAATGTACCATAGTTGAAAATGGTTTTAATTGGATGAAAATCTATAAACCTCCATTTAGACAAAAGCTGCATGTTTATTTAAACCACACTCAGGTCTGTTTCTTGGACTACCGTATACTAAAGTATGTTCAAGTGGCATGTGAAGAGGCAATAATTTAACACCCAAAAGAGCTTGAACCTGTGACTCCTTGCTTTGGAAGCAGGTAAGGTTAAGTATTGTGACCTCTTCAGGCCATCAAAAATCAAGCCTAAACAACATTTCCACCTCAGAAATGCAGGACAATATATATGTAAATTAACAATTTATTTGTTATCAGAATTTGAAAGAAAGGATTCTATTGGCTCGGTTAATGAGGGCGGTGTTCCTGGTTGTGCCATTGACTATCTCACTGTAGAGGAAAACCAGAGAACCATCCAGTCCAACTTTTCAGTCAATACTCAGGACAGTGCTATATTTGAGCATGCCCCGTTACAGTGTGGTAACATCCGATTTGTGAAAGATACTGTTGACCTAATTTATGAGGTACGTTAAACTTTTCCTTTCATTAAAGATTTGTTGATTTGAATTCAATTAGGAAAGAATTACAAAAAAGGAATTGAAATCTTTCATGAAAATATGTGACTAAAATATTAAAATTGCTCAAGCATTTTAAACAATAAATGATGTGAATCAGTATTGATGCTTTCCATGGGAAATATCTGAAATGGACATGTCCCTCTTCAAGTTTGACAAAATCAGAGAAAATGTTTTTAGGAACCACAATAGCCTTTGCCAATGTTGGCTGACAAACTTAAATATTCAAATTGATATCCCTAAAATTGATAATGGACAGTCCCAAAAATTGAAGTGTGACAAGTCCATTTAAAATATTCAGCATGTTCAGGGTTAAAATATGTACTGACTGAATGACAAGCTGTCAGTGCCGACTATAATCACATGGCTCGGATGTGCTGGCTGATCCTGGTCTTGGTTGGCAGCACGGGTATAATATACAATTTTCTTGCATCTCAGACAGGATTATCTACCGTTTACACCGGTGCTAGAAAACTCTGTCTTACACCCCCCATGTAAGACAAGTCCAAGCTTTACATAACATCATTAAGGCGCGCCTTTTATGGATGAATCGCGTTCTTAGGATGACGTCATTTGTCCGTTATGAATGAAGTTGTAAGTTCATACGCTACTATAAGAAAAAAGTGCGTAATGAGAATATCAGTTTTCATAATTTCTGTTCCGAAAACAATTGACATGTAATATGCAAGAAAAAGAATCAAACATCGGCTGTTGTAACAGATGGGAATATCTAGCTCTCGGGTAACTGTTTAGCGGAAACTCGGCAGAGCCTTGTTACCACCGTAAACAATTACCCTAGAGCTAGATATTCCGGTCTGTACCGGCAGCCAGTGTAAGATTCTTATAGTTAACAGCAAGGGAAAGGTTAATAATATCTGTCATATGTTGCGGTTCGGACTGGAATATCCGTCCCGAGGGGACCCGCCCATGGGCGGGTTCCCGAGGGACGGATATTCCGATCCGAACCGCAAACATATGTCAGATATTTTTTCTTGCATATTCTGCCATATTATTTCATATTTAAAATGGTTTACCTCAAAATGATATATGTACATGGAAATTAAAGTCATTTCATCCATAACTATTTTTTTACAATGGCGTATGAACTTACAACTTAAATAACAACGGCGAAATGACGTCATCTTAAGCACATTTTTCCCTTCTAAAACGTCATTTTAACCCGGTTCATTCATAAAGTGCGCTAAAATGACGTTGTTGTTTGGCACGCGACTCATCTGGCACCCCCCATGCCAGATGAAATTTCCGGCATGGGTAAAACTCACGGAAACGCCAGTCTGATATGCAAGAAAAAAGTATATTACACCTTGAAAAAGTTGGGGCAGCCTGCAACATCCATAATTCTGTCTCTCGATCAAGGTTCTTCACTGATGGTAGCCTAATTTTAATTATCTTTATATTGAAATCCCTTTAATTACTTATGGACTGTTTCAAAATTCACAGCTGGAAAAGTCCATTGTATAAAACTGGTGATGTTCAGGTTATTATTATTGTAAGATTATTGTAAGTTTTTTTACATGATGAAAATCTAACATGATTTATGTATAACACTCTCTTATTAAATATACAATGCTAAAAATGTAAAGTGGTGCCATATAGTCTGTTTGTTTGATGAAGATAATTATTACTAACATTATAATTCTGGTGTGTCAAGGTCATAAGATAATTAGCTTTTACATTTTAACCTATGGACTTGCCCAGCTTCTATTTTTAGAACTGTCCATTATCAATTTTAGAGATTTTTTGTGTCGCCTCTACACAACTGTTATACCACTAATGCAATTTCAATGAAACTTTACAGGATTGATCGGTGGCTCAAATTCTTGTGCATATTACACAGGTTTTTAGGTTGAATGACTTTTTGCTGAGTTATGGCTTTCATGAGGTGACACATGTGATCACTGATGGCCCTTGTTTTAATGAAATATGCAAATATTTTAAAAGTACATGTACTAATAAAAGTACTAGTAAAATATGAAGAAGATAATATTGTAAAGACAAGTATAAAGTGTTACAAAACTATCAAAGTTTAAAAATTGACAGTTATTTTGTATCATACTTATTACATTATAGCCCAAGAAGCATTACCTGTGTGTAGGTTACGACACGGAGATGCCGGCAGTGACAGAGTTTATGTCAAGATACTGGGGAAAAAAGAATCCTAACATTGTCCTGTCTGTGATATCGTCAGAGGAAAGTTATAAACCATGGAAAAGTCAGCGACTGAAGGATGACTTCCAAAAAGGAATATTAAAGGTTCTATTTACATTAAAGTGGCATTCAGCTTTTATTTTTTGTTTGAAAAACAATTCCGTGTTGTTTCAAACTAAGTATTTTAGTAATTTTATCTTGGAAAAATGCATCATATCACTGTTAAGCCATCTTCAGAACAGCGTCCAGAAAGTATTAAATATAACATGCCAGTGGCATTCATTTCTAAAAATAGAAGATTGGGAAACAAAGTGTCCTCGTTACTAGTTTACATATAGAGAGTGGACAGGATTAGAGGTACCTTGGGGTTGCCTTATTGTTTATGTATTTTATCGATGGCAATTTTCATTCCCACCTTAATTCTTTTGATTTGACAATTATATGAAAAGATTCATCTAAAAGTAACATTTAACCTTTAGAAAAACTGAAGGTGGCTTAAATTTTTTAACACAAATTGAGGGCACAATGGGTGACAGTTATATTCATATATTTACATTTTGTAAATTATTTAATTAAGAAGGATGTGCCTGTAAATTGTGCTCTGTCAATGAAGAAGTTGATTTTTTTAGCCGAGATTTTGTAATTGTAAATGAGGAGAAACTGTTACAGATGACGAGATCTATGATCAGATAAAAATAGGTTTATGTCAAGTAAATGTCTGTGATGAGCTTATCATAACAAAAGATTGTGTGTTATTGGTTTTTTACGCCTTAGGTGAATGAGTATTTACATTAGATATTTTTTGGTTTGATTGTTTCATGTGATAAACATTGATTATTTCATCCAGGGACTGTGGTATAAACTTGGGTCATGATTGGTATATTTCCTATATAGCATAAAGTAGTATATACTGGGTGCTGACTGTTAAATTTTTGCTATTTTTTCTATAGAATTTCTTGAAAGGAAAAATCTTTATCAAGATATAATAATTTTATTTAAATGTATAAATAAATTTACTGATGCATACTTCTTAACCACCACTGTTCAGTTAGAATATATTTATAACTCTTGATCAATAGGATGGGGTAAAATGTTTTTGATCAGTGTTTGTCTGTCTGTCTGTTAAGAATCTTAAATGTTGACCAATACATATAGAAGTCCTTCCATCTACAGCTGCCAAACTTGGCAGGTGCATGCACCTTATGAGTTTAGGGGTCACAGGGTCAAAAGTCAAACAGATATAGTGTGTTTGATAATTGTGAAAATTATTTATTGAAATTTTATTTGCAGGCTGCAAACACAACAGACATGTGGATTATTACTAACGGTATAAACGCTGGTATACCAAAAGTGATCGGTGACGCGATAAAAGAGTACAACATAGAGCAGCAGAACACACGCCTTATTGCAAACCCTTTACTAACTAGCTCGGAGCATGGTACCAGGCGACTCACAGCCATTGGCATTGTGCCAAAAGACTTAGTGCCGTATGGAATGTACTTTGATGGGACAGTAAGACTTGATTCATCTTTAATTGTAAAAAATGTGTTTTTTTGTATGCTCTATAAATTGTCACTTTCAGTGTACGTAAGAAGTTCTCAGCAAATAGTAGGATTGATATCTTAAGTAAAATTAACACTTACAATGCAAAGTATCCATATTGACTAGTCCATCTTTCAATTTAGGCAGTCAGAGCCAGTTATCATTCCTAGTGTAAGTTTTCAAAATTTGAACTGACTGAATAACGATCAGTGCAGAACATGATCACACATCAGGGATGTGCTGGATGATCTAGGTCTGTACTGATCCCATTAGTAGGTTATGTAGCCGTGATGTGATCTGCACTGTCGGGAATCAAACCCGGGTTGCCTTATTCACAGTCTAACGCTCTACAAAATGAGCTAATTCACTGGTGCTGGTAATACTGTCTCAAGCTGATTTCTTAAATAATTGACAGAGGAACTTTTGAGGTCTTGCACAGCTAGTTAACCAAGAAAATTGCCAAAATAATTATCATAACAGTGTCACAATTTGACTAAATTAAAAATATCATGTTGATAGGTATATTGTTTGCTTATGATAGGAAGGTGTGCAGATCACCAACTACGGAGGAAAGTCTCATGCTAACATATATGAATTGAATCCGGAGCATACGCATTTCATCATCGCCGAGGAAGATGGTAGAGAATTTAATGCTGGCAATTTAAGATGCATGATCGAGCAACAGTTCAGCCATAAAGTTGTGAAAAGGCGTCGGGCATTCAGACTCATGAGTATAGGTTTGTCTAGAATATATTATCTATTGTAGATTTTTTTCTAAAATATCAGGATCTTGTGAAACAAATTTGAAAATGTTTTATCATTCACAGAGAATTATTTTCTATGTTAAGGGTGTTATAATAATAAAGTCATCTTGAGTTATGATTCGGTTCGTAACATTGATGAATTGCACATATGAAGAAAAAGGAGGAAAGTTAATCTTTTTTAACTTTATAACATCTGAGCTCTTCACAAAATTTGTTTAAGAAAAAAATGTCACTTGCAGAAAAATGCACATTATGACATTTACCTTCCATTGTCAGTTTTACACAAATTCATCCATATTTTGTACTGATGGGAAGTTTGATAAACTTGAAAATGTTATGTTTGTTATGCAGTTACTTTCCTTGATTACTGATAAGAAAAAAGCTGTGCCATACCAACGTGTATAGTACAAGTTGCTGTTTGTACCATGAAAAACTAAAGTCTGTGGTAAATATGGTTAAAGGGAAGTAACTGTATTTTATTTAGTGGCCATAATAGTTTGTTTTTGCAACTTCAACATCAAAAGGTCATGTATATTTCATATGTAATTTCCAATTAAGGTAAACAATTTTACTGTGATATCAGATCAGAGTTATTATTTTTTCTAAAGTCCTGTAAATTTCTGCAGCTTTGAATTTTCTGTCTAACAGAATTATTTTGATATTTCTGAAAATATTTTATTGATAAATATTTTAACTGGTTTGCCATTCCAATAATCAGTTCTTCACATACAACATGCTCTATTACATTATACAGTAGAACTTCGGTAAGTCGAAGTTGGAGGGACATGCGTAAAAACTTCGACACATCAGGACTTCGACTCATGAACCGGTCTGAATTTCATGACAAAATTTCAACCCGTGACTAGCCCTAATTATAAGATTTATAACTTAACCCTATTTCATGCTTTTCTTTCATTCATTAATCTGATATTTTACATTATACAATGATAAATATGACATATTAAGTAACTTTTTACGGGTAATGATTTTGTACACCTGCTGACGTATTATGAAGTTACAAAAGGCGTAACAATACGAAAGGGCAATAACTAAGCCAGCTTATAGTAAATATTTCGCGTGTGATTATCACGCGACACCGGGTCACGGGAGCACTCAAATGATAGTTCTTATTGTTTACATGTACTTTCAAATACCGCTACGGCAATAAAAATAGTAAAGATTAAAGCATTTTTTCACACATTTAAACACATTCAAAGGCTGTTTGAACACTCGGCTGTTATAATTAACACCTGTCCCTAAAGTTAGTCGGAAATTGTCTACAAGGACAGAAAAGGTGTGAAAAATGTCTCGAGATCGAATGTGTCAAAATAATCGAAGGACTTCGACTTATTTGTGGTAAATTGTACTAGATTTATTCTATACGGTCCGCGAAAAAACTTCGACACATCGAAAAATTCGACACATAAAATCTCGACTCAATAGGTTTTTATAAGGAATATATAAGGGACAAAATCGGGACTTTCATTTTACTTCGACACATCGAGAAAATCGACTAATCGAAGTTCGACTCATAGAAGTTCAACTGTATGTCTTTTAAACACATACTTAGTTTTATGAAGAATTGTGATCGTAGATATTCATCCTACTATATCTGTTTGTTTGTTTCAGGTTCTGACTCGGAGACAGATAATGTAGAGAAGAAACAGATAGATCTTGATAATTTCATTCCGGTCGTTGGGTTGCTGGTTCAGGGCTCACCCAAAAATATTGATCATGTTTTGTTCTATATACAAAACAAGATGCCTGTAGTAATCCTTAAAGGTAGCGGTGGTCTGGCTGATATGATTGGATTTGTGCATGAGGAAATTCAGGAGAAGTAAGCAGACCAGAGTTTTCTGTTGATTTTGTTATATTATAAGTTATAAAGATTTTTGACAGGTTAAATGGCCCTATATAAATGGTAATATTGTATAAAACCATTTATATATGGTCATATAACCTCTCCTGAAAATTTATAATGAATTTATTATACATCATATTTCATTTCTTTAGGGAACAAAGTGAGATATCTTAATAAATTGACAATAGTTGTGTATTCAAAACTATATAAACATCATGATAATTAAAGTAGTGTGAATCTATTTTTGATCATTTTTCACAATTAAAAAATTTAGTCTAGAGTTAGGGAGTAATCTGAAATTTTTGCACACAAGTTATTTGTGTAGACCTACATCAAATGGTACATTAATCTAGAAAAAATTATTCCCAGTCCAGTCATGTGTAAAAACCTCAATGAAGACCCTTAAATTTTTTATGTGAAGATTAATCCGTTCTTACTTTATTTGCTGACTTAGAAATGTGCAGATGGAACATTTTGATTTATCGTGATTCTTGCAGGGCCGACTCGGACCCAGATTACGAGGAACATTTCCTAAAACCAGAAGTTATCAAAATGATTACACGAATGTATGGCTCGTTCATGGAGGAGAATGATTTAGATAAGTTCGTCCTTAGAGATAAGATTATCCAGTGTGTGAAGATGGCCAATGAGGTATGAGATTTTGTTTGTGACTGAAAAGAATTCCGATTATTAAGGTACTACAAAGGTAATATAATACCTGGATCAGTCAAGGTCAATGAAAGGAAAAAAAGTAGAACTTAGGTCAGTCGAAGTTGAAGGGACTTGCATAAAAGCTTTGACGCATTGAGACTTCGACTCATGAATATGTGTCAATGTAAGGACAAAATTTAGAGTTGTCAATATTTAAAAACGAGTTACAAACAAGAAAATCGACTAATCAAAGTTCAACACATAGAAGTTTTACTGTAGTTGTAAGTCACTGGCATGGTTTCATTGAGTTTGTACATTAGCTATAATGAAATGGAATGGCAAATCTTTTGTGAACTTTCCTCACCACGCTAAATATCTTAAAGGAAACAGCCCTTTATTTGACTGTAAAATATAGGGGAAAAAGATCACTGCAAATATTCCTTATTATGATTCCTGATATATTTTATAGTCAGTTGGGTTCGTGCCCTGAAATATCTCTGTATCGTTATGGAACGTTGGTAGTTCTACACATGTAGAAGGGCAACTGAGGACTTCTTCAACCCGTAAAGCTTTAAAGCTACCATATGACCTCTACTTTGTTGTTGTTACTTAAAAACCAACTAAACAAACCCAGTATTATACAGAATACTATAAATATTTATAACCTTAAAAAAGTGTACATAATCATGAAGTGATATGTATTTTCATGTTTTACTTTTACACAGGGAGACGGCGATCATTCTTTCATGACCATTGTGAATATGAAGGGTTGGGGGTGGAGTATGAGAGACTTGGACAAGTATATTCTACGAGCATTGTTTAAATGTAAGTTAGAAAGTGATTCAAAGATTTGTACTTACAAGTTATTGGGAAGGGAAAAAAATCTATTCTTCTATACTGTTTCAAAGAAAAGGTTGAGTTATTATGATCACTGTTGCATTTTCGTCATAGTTGTCGTGGTTACTTGCCCTGCAAAAAGTTTTAATGTATCCCATTCTTCAAACATTTTACCATAGAACTTGAAACTCTTGCTTATCATGACAAGGTGAAGTTGTTAGACAAGGTGCATTTGTTTGGACCGGCGATTTGTTCTTTCTGTATATAAATTGTATACATTTTCGTTAAAATACAACATTTTCTAGTGCCAACCGTTTAAACACCATTTGTCTCATTCCAATGTGGATTGAATTTTGAACAAGTTTGGAGTTAAGCCCCTTTTTAACAGACAAGCCATTTTACTCAGAATTTTCAACATGCAAGCCTTTTAATTAGAATTTTTTACAGAGGAGCTTAAACACTGCATTCAGTGGTCTTGTTTTGATTTGGTCTTGTTTTGATTTGTAAAATAAATTTAATCAAAGTATGTGATTGAATGTAAGAATCAATTTAAAGTGATTTGTTACTAACATATAGTTGCTATTTGAATTGTGTAAAAGTTTAATCTTTCTGTACAATATTGTCACTCAAAAAATTGTTAACTTGAGAATGTACATTTATATTATATTTGTATATGCTGTTATAAAGTGACCTTTAATACACATATATAATAAATAAAAAGACCGATAGGTAGTCTTAGAGGGTGAATTGCTGTTATTCCAAATATATCGTCACCTTAGTCCAGTAACAGGTTAAGCCCTTCTAAATTTAATTGAAGTTAACCACTTCTTGCACTAAGATGATCATATGAGGCCTCAATCTGCTTTAAAGAGTTGCTGTGCTATGAATTTAGAACAGTCCATTTAAAGTTTATGAGATTTCAATATCAAAAATTCAAACATTGACTTATCAACAGTATAGAGCCTGGCCATGTTGCAGGGATGAACAGGGTGGCCTAGCAATATAAGTGGCAAAGGCTAAACACTTCCTGTTCCAGGAGGTCAAGGGTTAACATAGTGTATATGCTCATTTGCTTTAAATCTTGGTGTATGTTGAAGAGTCAAAAAAGCGTTACTTTTCCCTTGACTTGAGATTTAATGCTGTCTCTGGTGTTCTTGTGATGTGAAGGACAAAAAGGAAAGTGCAAGTTCAGTATTGAGAAAAAAGAAATCTACTCCAGCATCCAAATATTTGTTTTCTTGATTCCGCCCGCCTGGTCAGTAGGGATTTCATATACTTGTCTTAAAACCAGGTCAGTGTCGAAGTGGTTGCTGAATTCGGGGTTTTTGCACAAAGACTTCTTTCAGTTTGCTTAGTCTTTAAATTTGATTGTATGTTCTCCTTGCGGCCATTGGTTTTTTTTGCGATTAACTTATTTTGGCCATTGTTTTCGTGTCATTTCTATATTTTATAATTGGGTTGTATAATGTGACACTCAATGGGGTAATTTTGAGAATGTTTTGTTTACATTTACAGCTGAGAAACCTGATGGTAAAGGTCAGATGGAACAGCTGCAGAATGACCTTCAGCTGACCATTGACTGGAACAGACCTGATCTCGCATGGGAAATTTTTCAACAAGATTTCACGAAAGTTAGGGTAAGAAAAAAAATCTGATATTACTCATTACAATTTTTGCCATTTTCATTTGCATGCAATTGAATGTACTTATACATGTATTATATTTTCATGATTGATGATAAGCTGTGTATGCTTAAGTCAATATAAATATTCTGTTCTATTCTGTTCTGTTCTGTTCTACATTAATTGTTCAGAGAGCTGTGAAATTGAATTAAGTAATTTTAGTGAATTAATATTTGGTTAAGTCTGGGCTAGTATAAGATTTATGAAGATGAAGTGGCATAGTTTTGAATGATTGAACAAAATCTTAAAAATATTTGATTTTTTAAAAAAAAAAAAAAGTAAAAATTTTTCTATTCATTTTAAGTTTAACATATTAGATCTACATGTATATGCAAACATTTGGCTGAGCAAAGTATGTTTAACACTGAACATACACTCTGTTACTGACACTGTTTTCAACAAACATAAGAAAACAACAAAAAAATACTGTCCATTGTTTCTTTTTGGTGTTCAGAGGCGATTGTTAATATACATGATGTATATCTCTCACTACAGATAGACAAGAAGATGTTTGAGAAGGCCTTGTTACAGAAGGACCGTGAAGAGTTCATAGACCTGTTCCTGTCACAGGGGGTCAAAGTTCATAAATTTCTTAACCATAAAAAACTGAAACATCTGTTCGACAAGGCAGAAGATCGGGAGTTCTTCTTGAATGTGTGCATGGAGGGTGTTCTTGGAATAACAATAGTATGATTTAAAAGTTGTTATTTGTTGTTGTCTCCGTTTTGTGGTTGTCTCCCTTTAATGTTGATTTCCTAAGGTCCATGTCAAAGGGAGAGTGGTGGCTTATTGGTTGAGGTATCTGCCTTACAGCTTGCAGGTTGTGGATTTGAGCCCTACTCAGGTCACAACCATGTTTCCTTTTATTGCACTAGTACTGGTTAGTGTTGACTTAAAAGTGGTTGAAATAAGGTTAAAAGATTATGTTAAAACTTAAGAGTGCTTTTTCAATATTTTTGTATTATCTCCTCATAAACCACTAAGCCGATTTCATCCAAACTTCACAG
>NW_026858048.1:0-23329 GCF_026571515.1 Ruditapes philippinarum
TTTCCGTCTAGGGCGAGGATAATAAGATCAAAATTTTTTTTATTTCTTTGTTTTATCTTGTCATCTCAATTTCCGTTTAGGGCCGAGCACCTTTACCTCTGATACGTTTTTGTAAGCGCGATCTCTCGAAGTTTCAAGACCCTCAATGTGCGCGATTCAAGCCCTAAATCGTGTATACGAGTCAGCTCCGTATACTTCCGGGAGATATTTTTTTATTCGCGTTTCTATTTATAACGTGATGATGTCAGTCTTAAAATAGAATTCAAAATGGCCGCCGCGCGTCTGTTATTCAACATGGCCGCCGCGCCTGTGTAGTGAGGTCATTTCTTCTATGCAAATGAGTAGCTATTAATAGAAAACAAAATGGCCGCCGCGCATGCGCACTCGTGACGCCAAAGAGGCCCCTATACTACTCAAAATGTTCCTCAAAGGCTTTTGCTATGGTAATGTCTTCGTCGTTTCCTTAAACAGCCTCTTGACATAAGTCACCAAACTTCACAAGAATGGTCCATATGTGACTGTCTTTAAAGCTCGTATATATGAATCGTTCTACCCCTAAGACTGATGGTTATGAAGGGTAAAATCCAGAAAGCAGTACCGTCTTAAAAATATCTTATAAAAGTTTCATTGTAAATCATGCCCCCGGGGGTTAACATTGGCCCCGCCCCTTCGGTCATTATTATTTGTTGCATCGCATTCGCGACAATCTCCAAACGGCAGACAAACAAAGGGGTGTGCTTGAATGACTGGTGTTCGCACAGCCAAATATCAAGCAGCAGTTGGAACAAAAATAATAAAAAACAATGGACACTATAGTAAGTGGGAAATCACTATTGCCCTGTTTTGTATCAATTTAAAGCGGCCTTCAGCTTTATTTTATAAATTCTGTGTTGCTTACAAACTAAGTATTTCTTGGAAAGTGCATGAAATCACTGTTAAAAGAAAATGAGAATAAAGATCAAACAGGCATTTTGGCAAATTTCACAGACGGCAGTCCCATAATCCAGTCACACCAGCAAGGCACCGATCTAAAAATGGGGAGAGGAAACATGGGCGGTGAAAGGAGGGGAGAGATAAGTAATAAGTAAAATGTTACGAACTTAAAGCCTTCCCCGACAGTTATTTATAACGCGTTAACTAGTGTCGTTGTTCTTTTAAAATAAAAGATATTGGAATTGAGGAGTTTCCTTATTGTGTATGTATTTTATCGTCATCAATTTTATTTTCCAGCTTAATTCTATTGATTTTACAAATATATAAAAAAAACAATTTATCTAAAGTCATATATTCAATCTTTAGAAAAGCTGAAGACCGCTTTAAAGAGCTACGTTGTGGTCTTTACAATTCCTTTATCTCTGTCGGATATCACTTGGTATTATCCCTCGTGACCACGTGTTCTATGAAAATCTTTACTGTTATCAAGCGATAGAATGACCGATTTGGATATATGATTTCGATTCTAATATGACATCAACAAATAAATTCTGCTGTACCTGATATTAAACTAAACTGTGCCTAATTTGTTTCCGTACATATTTTTAGCGCGTCGCATTTTTATTGGTAACGTCATAATTTTTATGTATAATGATTACGTCACATGTCTAAATATAGAACGTCAACAGAGATTTTCGGAGGGAAAATGCGGATCGTGTTAGATTAATCTGGGCTTTTAATGTCATCTGTATTATTATATATGTATTATTTATAAATCCATAGTAAATATTTTTGTTTGTTCATTTGTTCAGTCATAGAGTCAGCCTAACTATTATATCAATATACATGTGTGTTAGAAATCTCTATTTGTCAAAGATGGATTCTACATTCGTCAAAGATGGAGAAGGGAGTACAAAATTATTGTAAACAAACCCGTGGACAAATACAAACAACTATTGTTGAAGAAACTATTCCAAAGGAATTGTTGTAAATCATAGAACTACTGTATATTTAACTTATACAAATTTATTTTAGATCTAGTTCGATTGTGTTGGAAGCTATAAGCTTCTTGAAACACTCGAATCCCTTCCCGGGAAACCCAAACCCGACTAACAATAATGTAAAAAATTTCTTGCTCAAAGAAAAACACTTGCCCCCGCCCGGGTTTTTAACCCCCGCGGTCAGCAAACCTTAGACTACTATCCACGCAGCCCCCTCGGCCCCCCGCCACTCTATAGAACTATATTTAATAATACAGATGACTTTTAAAAAGCCCAAAATTATAAGAAAAATTTAAAAGGGAATTTTTTCAAAATAAAAAACTATCAGAAAGTGGAGAAAATTCCCCCTTAGAAGAGGTTCAAAAATTTTTCTCCAACCCCTTTGGAAACAAAAAGAATTACTAAACAGAATTTGGGTTTAAAGGCTCCCCTGTCCTTTTTTTTCTTGGGGTCCCCCTGGGCCCCCTTGGGCCCCTTTTGGGTTTTGTTGCGGTCATGTGGGGGTTTTGCGTTCTTTGGGAACGTCCCGCCTTTCCTTGTTGATCTTGTTTATTCAAATATTTTACCTTCCATTAAAAGGTCTAAATCAAAACCGATCCTTGCAACTTTTTCCTTTTGACGTGTTGGATTTCAAGATTAAGGGATTCTGTTTTTACTCTATTTTAGTAATCTTTTTTTCAAAGAAAAAAGATGATAATGAAAGATTAGATCTAGTAAGAAATAAAACTGCTTGTAATCTCCTTAAAGCAAAGATATTTTTAGAAGATGTTATTGAATTGTTAAAAGAAATTCCACTTGAAAATAATTCTGATGTTAATTGTAATTTGACGAAGAAAAATAGATCCGCATTTAAAGTCTATTAACCAAAAGAAAATCATTGATCACAAAAGAAGCAGATAAAGGCAGTACTGTAGTGACTGTGTATTATGGAAGGCATAGCTGCCTTATATAAACACTTCTAAAGTGGTCATGTCCTTTTGACAGATGGTGCTGTTGTTCTGATAAAAATGGTTATACTATTTTGATGTATTGGTGAATGTTCTTTTTTACCAAAATGGTTTATACTATAATGGTTTTGATGTTCTTTTTATAAATGCTGATACTAATTTTTGAATAAATGGTTATTGTTCTTTTTATTAAATGGTTAAATATTTTGATATATGGTGATGTTCTCTTTTTATAAATGGTTTTATACTATATTTTTTGTGTATGGTGATTATTTTTATAAATGGTTATAACTACTGTTGATATATGGTGATATACTTTTTATAAATGGTGATACAATTTTGTTGTTTATGGTGATTTTTTTATAAATGGTTATACTATTATGATATATGGTGATGTTCTTTTTATAACTTTGGTGATACTATTTTGATATATGGTTCTGTGTGATTTTTTATTAGCGATGATGATGAACTATTTATAGTGACCTGTTTGTTGCATGAGCCGGAAACATTTTGATCCGTTATTTTAAAAAATGGAGGTAATTTTTGTCGTCTGTTGGGCTGGGTTATTTAATTGGAAAATTTTTATCAATAATAAAGTAGGCATACATGAGATAAACCTATTAATCGAAGAAACTTTAATGAATTTGGGTTGCTGTAACAACAATTGGAGACAGGATTCGGCTCAGAGAGGCAGCTCCAATACTTTCGCGTGACAAAAGTTTTAGTTGCAACTGCAAATGGGTAGCTAGTTTCCTACCCTGACGTGCAATATTACCTGTCCATTCCTATTCTTATTAATTCTACTAAATAGATCTAGAATTATTGTTGACTGATTGATACAGTTGTCTAGGCAGTAACGGATTAGGGAGTTTTTTCACTAGGGAACCATTGTTCTTAATATATCTCCAGCAAATTGTACAAATAGAAAAAAAACTCATATTTACAATTTTATTAAACTTATTATTTTTCACATCTTGTCTTTAAATTATGCATGCCTTTCATTGTATAATTTAGGAAAATCTATATGTCAATTAATAATAGCCATGTTTTGAGAGCAGAAAAATGTAATTTTTGGTGTCCATTAAGGAACATATCTTCAAAAAACACACCTAACAAAGTTTTACCGTCTAAAGTTAACAAGATATGTTTTTTTCAATCTATTTTTAATCATTATTTTAATTTATGGTGGGTGGATGGTGGTGTTGGTGGGTGGGTGTTGGTAGGTGGTGGTGAGTGGGTTGGAGGGTTGGTTGTTATTATATATATATATATATATATAATATATATACACACCAATAAATATATATGGTCATTTAATGCACAAATCTGAAAAAAAAATCAGTAATTTAAACCTTCAAGGTCAAGGTCATTAAAGAGCCCAAGTCAATTTGGGTTTGATAAAACAACAAGGTCTTGTCATTAGAATGTTATGTTTATAAAATGAAGTTGATCCCTTCAAAAATAGCAAAGTTACAGCCAGTTACAGCCAAAACAATGAAAATTTCAATAATTTGACCTTCAAAGTCAAGGTCATTAATGAGTGAAGGTCAAGGTCTGTCTAGTTATTTTTAAGGGTTATCCTTGAAGATTACTATGTTCAAGTTTGAAGTAAATCCATTCAAAAATAACAATGTTACAGCCAATAATAGCCAAAAAAATGAAAATTTCAATAATTTGACCTTCAAAATCAAGGTCATTTATGAGTGAAGGTCAAGGTCTGTCAAGTTATTTTTAAGAGATATCCTCTAAAATTATTATGTTCAAGTTTGAAGACAATCCATTCAAAAATAACAAAGTTACAGCCAATAAGAGCAAGAACAAGCAAAATTTGGACTTTTGACCTTGACGGTCATTGACCTTGACGCGGTCAGTATCATTTATGGATGAAGGTCAAGGAATAGTGTGGTCTACTGAAAAGGTCTTGTCCCAAGGGTTGTTGTGGCCAAGTATGAAGACAATAAACCAAGAACTAAAAAATTTATGATTAAGGTACAAGTTTGCGGACGCCGCGACTATAACAATACCTCTACTTTTTTTTTCAAAAAAAGTCGAGCTAAAAACGACATCACCATTTATCCAAGGACATCACAACTTAATAAGTGTGTATATAAGGCACCCATATATGGCGTTCCATAGTGTATGGACAAATGATTACTATCATAAAGATCACATTTGGGAATGTTAAATGATAAAGTTACTAATCAGGGTAGCGAAAAAGCAGACATATGGAGCAGGCCAACAATTA
Organism: Ruditapes philippinarum; assembly: GCF_026571515.1. Lineage (NCBI taxonomy): Eukaryota > Metazoa > Mollusca > Bivalvia > Venerida > Veneridae > Ruditapes > Ruditapes philippinarum. The sequence continues at coordinate 5,127 of NW_026858048.1, forward strand.
AATTATATTTGTACAGAAGAACTGTAAAAGCTTAGTAATAAGGAATCAGCTTATTTAACTTATTTTTGAAAGTTCATCCAGTGTTTTTTACGGATTACCTACAATCAACAACAGTAAGGAAATTAAAAAGGCAGTTAACAATAATAAATCAGAATACATTAAAGTTGCTGCACCAGATGACCTATTGTAGGAGGACCAACCAGTGTAACACAGAGACCTTGCCACCTTTAAGACCTTAAAATAAAAACCTTTATGGAAGAAGTCCAATTGCTTGGACTTCATAAAAAACTTAACGAAAATGTAGAGAAAGACACTATTTTATTAACTTTGGATGTCGTGAATTTGTATGATCTTGGTCTATAGGCAATTCAATATTGGATAGAAAGCTGACCTGATACCAGGTTCTAAAATCCCAACATGCCCACATATATATCAAAATAAATTCAAATTATTCTAAAAATTAACGTATTATACTTGGATTTATAAATATTATATCCAGAATAACGGTACAGCGTAGGTACAAAATGTCGCGCTAAATATGATACTTAGTACTTAGAAAACCTAGACAAACAAAAGAAATGAAAAAACAACATTACACGGAAACGAAATTTCATGAACTGGAAAATATTTTTAGATGATAGTTTTTTAATACTCAGAAACATTAAACCCTGAATTAAAAAGAGAAATAAAAATTTAAAAATACACCCGTTTTATTCAGTTACTCTGAATTAAAGTGAAACCATCATCCCATTTCTAGATATACTAAAATTAACATATATTTATAGTAAACCGACAGACACAAACATTTAATTTTAAATCGTGCCATCCGAAACATAACTTATTCAATCATAACTATGGTAAGACATGAAACCCTGCAGGAAAATTGCCTTAAAAATTAGATATCCGGATCAAATTACAACGTACGGGAATTTCTAAAGGTTCCCCTCGAACCTGAAGAAAAATACAAAAAAAAACCTGACAGCAATTACGACGTAATTCGATGTGTAACAACATTTAATCCCAAAGCAATTCCATCTATTGAGGAGTGAAAACACGAACAGTGTTTTACAACAGATGTGTATTATAAACAGTAAAAGACAGGCAAAAATTCTTACAACACATCTAAACTTCCGAGTTCGACATGAAAGATAATTGTTTCTAAATGTAACAGTAGAAGATACAAGACATCTCCGTTACTGGAAGGAAATGGCAGTCAATTTTACAACAGGAAATTATTCAAAATTAAACAAAATAAGTATTATTGTGCATCATTTATTGTTTTTGTAAATGTAAGCCATTATATATTGGCCAAAGAAAAAAAACTATGTATGACTTAACAAAGGCAAACAAACACAAAAGAACTCAGAATGTTGCTAGACGATAAACACTTAAATGTTCAGGTTGTTAATTCAGTATTTTCCCCTCTTTACAAAATGATAAGCGTAAAGCGACTAATTTAAAGAAGAAATATGGCAACTAATAAATTCAATTGTTAAAACCACACCTTATTCATAAAACTTGTTTGGTATTAAAAATTACAAGTTTATTTTAATCTTTACAGTTTTAATATGTTAGAAACGTTTGCGTTTTTGAAATTAAGTTCATTTATTTTTAATTACTTTACAATAATAGTTGGCCTCCAGGCTACGATTTCGTATGGATGAGCATTAAATTGGCACTTTATCTAAAACTTCAATGAACGTCTGACTGTCAGAAATAAGGACTTCTGACATTAAAATTTACTCTTGATTTTAAAGGAACTCCACTGAGGTTTATAAGCCTAAAACATAACATTTTAATTTTTCACATAGATAAGCATGAGCACTTTTAAGAGGAATATAATAATATATAACTAAGAAATAAACAAAAAATACATTGAAAATCATGTTTGTGCTATTCTCAGTCCGGTTAGAGTGAAAGGCGTTTAAACGCTTTTCAATTTTGGATCATTTTTCACTATTATAATACATTGTAATTATTAGCAAGCTACTGATCTGATATTTTGCACATAAGTTATTAGTATAGATCTACATCAAGTGGAGTAATAATCTCAAACAATTATTTCCAGTCCCGACATGTCAAAAAACCTCAGTGGAGTCCCTTTAATGATGCAAGACAACAAAATTTTGATTCATATAAAACACATTATGTGTATCGTTTTCTTTATATGTTTTTTCTTTTTATTAAGGGTAATCACATTTGTCAGTCGATTTCATTCTTGAAACATTCCTATGTCCGAAAATATACAATATGACATTTTAGTAGTGATTTGATGATCTGCAATATAAAACATCAATTGGGTAAGTGAATGAATAAACATATTACGTACTATAAAATACATACTTCATCAAACTGCGGGTCTGTTCTTCCGGGTGCTTCCTGATACAACTTCGAAGTATTAAGGAGAAAAATGTAAGGGTGGAGAGAAATCTAAAGAGAGGATAACTCTTATCATTTAGCGTTAACATAGATCAGAAAAATTCAAAACTGGTGAAGGAAAAAAAGAGATGGAAGACATGTATTCTTGGATTATGCGTCCGCACATCCAGAAGACCTGGTACCACTTGTGCATCTTCCAAAGAACACCTTCAAATTTCAGTCTTTATACATAGGAATAATTTACACTAGCTTTACAAAACAGAATCCCTAAAGAAAGGACAAGACGCGTCTCTCTAGAAGGGTCAATACATCCATTAAATTAACCAGAACTGTGCGTCTACAGCTTAAACTATATCTTTAACAACTAAATGTGCTAAAAGTTATAAAAAAAGACTCATGTGAAATGTTTTGCAAAGCCTTGAATTGCTATTAATGTGTTTTATGTGATATATATGTAAGATTTTTATGTGATTTAGGTTTTTGTTTGGTGCCTTCTAGGTGCCCTGGTTGTGTTGGGGGGGGGGGGGGGCTGAAATAGAGAAAATAAGAATCCCTAAGAAAGGCTCGGGTTTGATTGAATCTGTTCATGGACGGTACTGTCAAGTGCAAACTACGGTCTACGCCCTCTAGCACCGGCTTAAGTAGAATTACACATTTAAAATGAACTGGTACAATTTTGAATTTGACAGGGCAAAAGGCGGAGCACGGACAGGCTGAACACTGAAGTGAAGTACGGGGCAACTTTTTACACCTGTGTGACACACAGCACTTGACCCCTGCAGCTGTGAAGTATAAAATCTCGAATAAAGGCATGGCTACGATCACTGTGTGAGACTCGCTGGTCAGTACGCCGATCTTCGAGAAATAAAGATAAAAGCATTTCTGTTTATATTGTAGTTCAGTAATAACAACGCTTGACAAACTTGCTGTTGACGGGGATAGTAATGTCACAGTAAACAAATTGTCAGTTATGTATTTTTATTAACTGTTACGCTGGTGGCGATTGATTAACTTATATCAAATATCAACCCTTGTTCCACTGTCTAAAATGATGCTACAAGCTAAGGACTGTGACCTACGTGCAGCTAACGATACACGAGTCGTTATGGCTCTTCTTCGGATAAAATGTATACTGCCTTAGTCTTAGTGTTATTTACTAAGTTATTAGTCTGAAGCACAACAGTAGTAAAAATTAAAGAAATACACCACAATGCCGGAGAGAAACGACGACGTTTTGAGAAGGTCGTGAAGATTGCTGACGACGAAGACATGATGGTAGTCAAGAGAATCGGCCGAACGCCGCCAGGTGACAGTTCTGCATTTTGGAAACAAACAAGATTGCATTTGGAAAAAATGCTATGCCACCGCATTAATATAACACTAAATAGTAGTGTAGGAACAGCTTTTTTTTTGTTTCTATACAATTGAAGATTGTCATAATGCATAGGTCCCTGACCTATCTAATTCTTATTATCAGATTAGTGGTTAAATCTATTGTTAATCCAATAAAAGATCAGAGTAGGAATATATCAATGCACTTGAGTCTAGTGAATTTGGTGGTGAAGGTCATATTTCACACAGCCTAAATTTCATGACTACATCAAAGGACAACACAGTAAGACACTTTGTCAAAATCTTGGTCAGCTGATATCAAAGTTCACTTACATCTCAATCTGTGCACATGGTTCAAATTTCATAGCTGTAACTCATAGGACAAGAAAGTAGGTCACAATTTTGACCCCAGGGCTATAATTTGAACAATCTTGCTAGAGGCTCACTTCACAATGTTTCATGCAAAATATCTAACCTCTAGCATTTGTAAATTGCTAGAAGAAATTTCATTAAAGTTTTTATTATATACATATAAGGAAAACCAGTGACCCCCGGGGCGGGGCCGATTTTGACCCCAGGGCTATAATTTGAACAATCTTGGTAAGGGTCTACCAGACAATGCCTTAAGCAAAATATCTAAGGGTCTTTACAATAAGGTATTTTAAGTTTTTACTATATGTACATATAGTGAAAATCAATGACCCCCGGGGCGGGGCCGATTTTGACCCCGGGGCTATAATTTGAACAATCTTGGTAAGGGTCTACCAGACAATGCCTTATGCAAAATATCTAAGCTCTAGGCCTTTTGGGTCTTTACAAGAAGATTTTTTTTTAAATTTATTCTTATAAATCCTTTTGGCTGCCATGGCAACCAGATTTCTGCATGGAATGAAATTCTTTGAACAAATTTGGAAGCCCTTCACCCAAACATCAATCCTGCCAAGTTTGGTTGAAATTGGACTAGTGGTTTATCACAAGAAGATTTTTTAAGTTCACTATATAATCTATATAACACACACACACACACACACACACACACAGGTGAATCGCTATATGCCACCGCATCGCAGATGCTGCGGTGGCATAAAAAGTTTTTCGATTCCTTGACAACTTTTTGGTAGAATTGAATACAGATTTTTTTTATATTTGATGCAGGGTCTTGATCGTTTCACTGCTCAAAAGCTTCCACTAAAAATCTGCATTGGAACATCACAACAATGTTACATGAAAATTGCAACTCGGTTTGATTGAGTCTTTTCATGAGGAATAATGAACTATTGTATCACCCCTCAGGCCCCTTAGCACCGGCTTGAGCAGTACTCAATTCTCATAGCGGTACTCGATTCTTAACACTTAGAAGTGCTGACATCAAGGATTCCGAAGGACACGAAAAATGTAACAACACTGAAGTGAAGTACGATGCAACTTATTTTACAGCTGTCACACAGCACTAAGATCAACAAAGCAAAAAATAGAGAAGAAAAGAATCCCTAAAGAAAGCCCAACACGGCAAAATTGAAAATGTTGCAGGCTCGGTTTGATTGAGCCTGTTCATGGACGATGCTGGAAAGTGCAAGTTACCGTCCACGCCCCATAGCACCGGCTTAAGCAGAATTCAACATTTAACATGAACTGGTACCATTTTGAATTTAGAAACATCCGCAGATGTATTCATATGGCGGTTATCATGGAACCTTCAATGTGACACGTAAGTGCCATTCCATGAAAAGCGGCATATGGTCCCCATGTAAAAAAATGCGTGGGGCCTAAACGAGACAATGGGCGGATCGAAATAAAATGTAATTTTGAAAGGGGATCGGAGGTTATAAAATAGAGAGAAATAAGAATCCCTAATGAAAGCCCAACACGGCAAAATTGAAAATGTTGCAAGCTCGGTTTGATTAAGCCTATTCATGGACGGTACTGTCAAGTGCAAACTACCGTCCACACCCCCTAGCACCGGCTTAAGCAGAAAAACTGAAGCAAACAAACAAAACCATGAAAAGCGGCATATTGTCCCCAATTAAAAAAATGCATGTGCCCTAAACGAGAAAACAATGTGTGGAACTAAATAAAATGGAATTTTGAAAGGGGACCTGAGGTTATTAAGCCTGCTTATCACAGATATGACGTCAAAAGACAAATTTAAAAAGCAGGCCACATATCCTAAGGGTGATTCAACAGTACTCAAGTTAGGAATATTGGAACCACCCAACAAGAAAGATGCCGAATAGGAAGAACTAAAATAACACAAGCACAACAATAATGCCGCGCTGAACGATCTTTAAGGATCGGAAATATAACATCCCTGATTGAATGTACGGGGCGATATTTTACGGCCTCCACACGGCACAAACAACGCTGATGTGACGATAAAATAGAGACAAATTTAAAAAGCAGGCAACATATGCTAAAGGTGATTAAACATTATTCAAGTGAGAAATTCTGGAACCACCCAACAAGAAAATTGTCAAATAGAAAGAACTAAAAATACTACAAGCATGCAACAGTAATGTCGGTTTGAACGATCTTTAAGGTAATTCCAATTATAAACAGTCAACGTTTACAAAACAACAAAATTAATAAAGTTGCGCAGCAGGTTCGGTTTGATTGAGCCTGTTCATGACTATTTATTGTTCATTAAGATGTATACATAGGGGCCTCCGTGGCCGAGTGGTTAAAGTCGTTGACTTGAGATCACAGGTCCCTCACCACTGTAGGTTCGATCCTCGCTCGGGTCGAAATCTTTCATGTGAGGAAGCCATCCAGCTGGCTTACGGAAGGTCGGTGGTTCTACCCAGGTGCCCGCTCGTGCCTGAAATAATGCCCGGAGGGGCACCTGGGGTCTTCCTCCACCAATAAAGCTGGAAAAAATCGACGAAAAATCTCGGCGGGACGCTCTAGGATGACCCGACTTGAGTGTACGGTCGCCCATATGGGCTTTCCGGCGGCGACCTTAAATAAACGCATCAAAAAAAAAAATACATACGGCGATTGCAATGGAATCTTCAATGTGACACGTTGTGCCATTCCACGAAAAGCGGTGTATGGTCCCCAAGTAAAAGGCGTGTGCCCTAAACGAGAAAACAATAGACAGAACTAAACAAAATGGAATTTTGAAAGGGAATCAGAGGTTATAAATCCTGCATAACACAGATAAGACGTCAAAAGACAAATTAAAAAAAAACAGGCAACATATCGTTAGTAAAAACTATAAGTACCACAAACCACAGCAATAATGCTGAACGAACGATCTTCAAAGGTCGGAAATATAACATCTATGATTGAATGTACGGGATGACTTTTCACACGGCACTAACAACGCTGTGGCGATAGAATGGAGAGAATATGAATCCCTAAAGAAAGTCCGCGTGTGCCCTAAACGAGAACTAAACAAGTGGAAATTTGAAAGGGGATCAGAGGTTATGACGCCTGCATATCACAGCTGTAAAAAGACAAATATAAAAAGCAGGCAACATATCCTAAGGGTGATTTAACAGTATTCAAGTGAGGAATACTTCAACCACCCAACTAGAAAAAAGAAAGAACTACTTCAAGCACGCAACTGAAATGTCGTGCTGAACGATCTTTAAAATAGAGAAAAACAGAAGAATCGAAAATATATTAACATCCCTGATTGACTTTTTAGACAAGGCACAAACAACGGTTATATGGCGATAAAGTAGAGCACATAAAGAATCCCTAAGCACTCATGGGGAGTAGTTGCACCAGAGTTGCACTACCTTAAGCCCACTATAGTTTATTTTAAACGAGACATTGTAAAAGAAATGAATCCTCGCCAATTGGAATTCTGACAGTTGTTCTTGTTACAAAAGGTGAAAATAGTAAAACACAAGATATGTATAAAGTACACCCAATGACCTTAATCAAAGTCGGAAACGTGTGTATATACATTTAGTACAGTTGGACTTCGTCAGTCATAGAGAAACTTTACTGTAATTTTATTAAAGTGACATTATGCTCATAATTTAATTGTCATGTTGAGATGAACTATACAGTATATTTCAAAAGATTGACTGTTATAATGATGATTGACCAATTTTTGATATTGGAAAATGTTTAGGAAAAAATATAAATCTGCCTATAATACAAATACATAACATACTTGATAAAATTAATATCATATTTCTATTGCATGCAGTGCAGTGATGATTGAGATTGTTTTAAGATAACATACATTTAAGACGATTTATATAGAATTGGACCGTCACTGATTATTTTGTAAAAAAACAACCTTGTACTATTTGTTTATGTACTCGCATGCCTTTGCCTTTTGTTCAATAAAATTATTATATCCTATTTTTAAAAGAGTGTCCCACTCTTTAAAAAAAATGAACGTTACATGTTAATTAAATTGATATTTATGGAAATTTCCTTGGTCCATGTTAGTTATTTATCATTTATGTGAAGTAAATTATTGAATTAAAAGGAATAATGGCATTTACTTTACTTAAACATGTTCACGCAATATTATTGTATATATAATGAGCATCATGCTTGGACTTTATTTAATGACAATATAATTATTATATACTTGTTTCTGTACAAAAATCATTTACTAGATATTTCAAAGAATTATTTTTGAGATCATAACTTTGTGCGTAGATGATTTTCATGATTGTGTAGAGGAAATGATCAATGTACAACTTAAACCCAGCCCGTGACATTTTCCCTTTTTTTACTTTTTTGGGATTCCCTTTTTTTTCCCATTTAAAATTTTAACAGTTTTTTATGAAAAAATAATTAAAAAAAAATTTAAAAAAAAAACATTAAAGAGTAAAAACCAATGAAACACTAAAAAAGAAAATTCTTTTAAACAGTACAAAGTATTTTAAAAATGAAAGGCCCTTTTAAACAAGAAAATTATGTATTTTGGGGGGATTTTTGGGTGGCAAGAATCTAATCGTTTTGTTTTTTCTTTGTAAAATAAAAAATTTGTTTTAAAAATTTTTCTTCAAAAAACTCCCCTTTAATTAAATTAAATTTTTGCAAAACCGTAATTTTAAAAATTAAGTTGCATTTTTCCCTGGGCTTTAAACACATATTTTCATTTAAAAGACGAAAATAACTAAAAATTTTTTCCGTGCATTAGACACAAATGTGTTTTCGAATTCGTCTGATTTAGTTCAATAGTTTTTAAAGAAAATGATCCTCTTAAAGTATTTATCTAGATTGTTTTTTAAAAATTAATTGCAGAAGTTTATGTAAATTACACTGAAGCTATTACTTTGATAACTGACAAGTGCAATGAGGCCATATAACTGAGATGCCAGAGAAATGGGTTATTTGATATAAAGAGAACGCAGCACTGATTTCTTGTTTTATAAATCCAGTATTATGTGCAGACATTTCAGGAACATAAAGATCGGTTTATTATATTTATATCCTAATTATGTAAAGGCGACTACAGTTTCTGTAGACATATGATTTAGGAGAAAACAAGGTAGAAGAATTTTAGATTGGATGTAATATTTTATTTGGTGAGAATGGAGCGGAAACAAAGACGCCTCTTTAATATTTATATGAAATTTGCAGGTATATTTATGATAAATTTAACCATAATAATTTTTAAAAGAATTTGGGAAAAAAATTGGGTTACCTTTATAACCCAAAAAAATAATTTATCATAAAATCTTAAATTTTGTTTAAAAGAAAAAATTGGGTTTTTCTTTAAATTGTCATTGCGAGAAGGAAACACCCTAAAGGTTTATTTTCTTTTAAAAAAATTTGTTTTGTTCAGTGTGGACTTTTTTTTAAACAAATGGGAAAAGGGAAAAAATTTTATTTGACCAAAACTGAAATATCTATTTTTTTTTTGTTTGAAATTTTCGTTAAAAATTTTTTAAACCCCGAAAAAAGGTTAAATACAAACAATAAAAACAATTTAGTTAAGTCTTATAAATTTTGGGTTTCCCCTTTATATAACAAAATTTCCCTTAAAAAAACTCCATCACGGGAAAAAATGCAGGCTCGGTTTTTGGGTTTCGCCTGGTTTAAAGAACGGGAGTGGTAATTGGGAAAAACCCTCCTTTCCCCATTAGCAAACCCCCTAAAAAAGAAATTTTAAAAGAATTTTTTTTAATCTTTAAAACCCTCCACGAGGGCAATGTAAAGGAAAATTCAAAGGAAAACGTTCGTTTATTCCTTTATAAGCTGCGTTGGGGGGAAAGGAAAAGAAACAAATTTCGTTTTTGGCCTAAAGAAAAAAAAAAAGGGGGAAACTAAATAAAAGCAAATTTTGAAAAAGGGGTTTAGAAATATGAAGCCTGCAATCAAGATTGTTTTTTAAAAAGGCAAAATTAAAAAAAAGGCAAAAAATCTTAAAAGTATTAAAACCCGGGATTCAAAAAGGGGAAAATTGGAAACCACCCCGCTATAAAGAAACGCTTTTAAATTTTGTAAGAAAAAGGGTTTTCGAAACGGGATTTTAGTGTCAAAGGTTTTGAAATGAAATTTTTCTCCGTAAAATTTACTAAATTGGATTTTAAATTTGTTTTCCCCAAAGCAAATAATTATCGAAACTGAAAATTTTTTCGGGAGTGAAAATTGGGAAAAAATATAAAATGTTACAGTTAAAGATAAAAAAAATGATTTTAATTTATCAGGCTAATAAACCCAAAAAAAATTTCCTGCTTTCCCCGAATTTTGGGTTTGCTTTTTTTTTACACAATTTTTAACACTATTTGGGACATCTACCGGTTTGATTCAAACCCAATCGGTTTCCCGGTAACTAATAAATAAATTTCCAATTCGTTACAATGAGAACCTATTTTTCCACTTTATTAAAAGTAAAACTGGAAGGGCGCCCATATTCCTATAGTGTCGATGAGACGTAAAAACCCCCCCCCCCCAAAAAAAAAAAGAAAAGAAACGTGATGGGGAAAAAAGACAATTAAAAACCGTGGCCGAGATCAAATTTAAAAACCATGTCCCAGATTTGTTATCCGTCCAAAAAGACTATTAAACACCTGTCCCAGATTAGTTATCCGTCCAAAATATATTAAAACCCGTTTGGAATTTTTTATCCAGTTCCCCAAAAGCATTACCACCATGTTTGAATCAAATTTCCCAGTACCAAAATGGGTATTAAACCCAAAGTCCGAATTAGTTACCCGTCCCAAAAAGACTATTAAACCCATGCTCCCAAAACAGTTACCCCGTCCAAAACATATTGGGGGGCAAAATATCAAATTTGCCAATTTTGGAAAATTCTTAAAAAAATTTTTTTTCTTCTTTTTCCAAAAATTTTTAATAGCATTTCTTTTTAAAAAATATTTAAATTTTTATAAACCTTTTTTAAAAAAAGAAAACCCTTTTGTTTGGGAAAGTCCAAAAAAAAATTTAACCCCTGAAGAATATATCTTTGTAATTTACACATAAGTGGCATTTTTACCATCAAATCTAAATGTACATTGACTTCCATAAAGGTTTACCCCCGGGAAAGCTACGTTGATTTTTAGTTTTAAGTGCATCACCATTATATAATTTGACAGAACATTTATTAAGTGACGTCGTGTCTGACTTTTTCGAGAAATTAAATGTTATTAATCAATCATTAAAAGACACAGATATCTCCCAAAATTTCAATCTAGTTAGTTTTCATCTTAATAGAACTTGTTTGTGCATATTCACGGATTTACCTAAAGCTGAAAAAGAGGAAAATCTAGCCATGCATCAATTGATGGTGTTTCTAGTCACAACCACAACATAATAAAATGTATCACTATTTGTGGAAAATAGTTTTTAAATAATTGAAAAAAAAATGCATTGCATAATTATAAAGAAAGATAAGATTAAAGCAACCACGAAATAATTCAAACTTCACAAATTGCCCCATGATCAACAGTGGTAAATGCAAACTTCTTCCCTTGCACCATCTTTAGCATCAGCTAACAGCTAAGGCAGAACCCATATTCTTAACACGGAATTAATTATTTTATTTATAAACATCCGCATATTCGATGTTCATATGACTTACCACATACTTGAAAGTTAACTTACAAATTAATTACTTTAGTAGTGTTTCTACAGAATAATTAGAGTATATAACAATAAATTAAAAAAATATACTATCACGATACATTTCTGCATGTTTTTCAAAATATTTATAATACGAGGTCTTGTCAAAAATACGCGGACACTTGCATATCGAGGGTTCAAAGGTAAAAGGTTATAACTGCCACTTTTGCCGAAATTGACTTTTTATGTTTTTTATAATGTACTTATTGTCCTTCATGTCTGACGAAAATATTATATAAATATTCAATCCTTATAAGGGCAAAAAATTAAAAAGTATTTTGTAATAACCTATTTTCTACAAATTATTTAGGGGTAAAAGGTTCTAAGTGTACTTATTACCTGTTGTTTACTTGTTGTTCCACATGTTGTGAAGAATCTGTAGTGGAAAAAGGTTATAACTGATTTTATCACCTTTTTCCCCTGACAATTTACTGCATTCATACAGTTCACAGGCACTATCTGTTATCTCTTTTCCCACGAAATTTATCTTTTAGAATTAAATGCAGCGAGAATATAACCGAATATGAAAGACAGAAAATATTCAGTACATACTGGTCAATGGGTGATTACATAAGTCAGAGGCAATTCATTTGTTTCCATGTTGCCAATAAAGAACCAGAGAATGTATCTAAACAGAGAACAAAACAAAGAACTATTTCGAATTCGTTTTTCACACAGGTAGAAAAGAGGGCGTGAGGGATGTTGCACTTATTCATTAATCTCTCATATACAGACTAAATCAAACCGACTCTGTATTTTTTATGTAATTTTGTTGTGATTAATGCTTCCGAGGATCACTTTGTTTCCAGAAATTTTTTACTAAAAACTATCGATGTCGGTTCCATAACAGTTGCAAACGCAGTTAAGCACAAAGTGGCAGGGTTATATGTTGGAAATGACAAGAGAGGGAAAGCTGTGCCTGGAAATAAAACCACGGAATATCACAGATCATTTGTAAAGCAACACAACGAAAGCTTTCCGACTGTTGAATCACACTACACACGAAGACCCCAACAGGAAGTATCTAACACAAGATTTAAATATAAATCGAATATATTCACTGTATGTAGAAAAATGCAAAGGACAAAATAGAAAGTGTGTTTCAGAGGCTGTGTTACGAATCATTTTTAGTACAGAATATAACTTTTTTCTTCCGTCCTAAGAAAGATCAATGTCCACTCTGCAATCTGTATGACACACTTGAAGAATAGAAGATAGACTAGATGATGCAACAAAGCAAAATATCAAGTACACCAAGTGACCAAAAAGAAAAAAAAACAGTGCTAGAATGGAAAAATCAGCCAAAAAAACGCACAAAGAAAGATCCAAAGTTTTCTGTGTCGGCATTTGATATCCAGGCTATTTTGAAAACACCACTCAGTTTAATTGTGATCTTCGTTACAAAAGAAAACTGTGTTGTTGCAATTTGTCATTCTATGAACTGGAAATGGTAACGGGACTTGTTATCTGTTGGATGAGACACATGGGAAACCAGGCTCGTGCAAAGTAGGAACTTTTGTGTACTTGTATGTAACCTCTTTTGCAAGTAAGACATCTGGTATTGAAGAAGTGACATTATATAGTAATGCATGTGGAGGACAGAATTGCAATCAGTTTGTTGCAAGTTGCTTAGTTCACTGTGTCCAAGATATACCTCACATCAATGGTAAAACCACACATTTCTTGAAATAGGCCATTCATTAATGGAATGCAAATTCCATACATGCATCTATCAAGCATGCAAAAAGCCTTACAATAGTTCATGTTCCATCGCAGTGGGAAACAGTTATATCATACCAACGCCGGAAGCAACCATATATTGTCGGTCTAATAAAATACAATGACATACTAGATTACAAGTTGTACAAAGAACAAAGCTTTGGCTCAGTGAAAATCGATGTTGATGGTGAACGTGTTAATTGGCTGAATACATGTATATATAAAATACATGGTTGATTTAGGGATGGATAAGGCTTATCCGGTGAGCTAGAAAGTGTATCTTGGCGAGCTTTAGCAAGCCAAGATTCACTTTCGCAGTGAACCGGATAAACCTTCTCCAGCCCGACATCAACCATGTATTTGTTTTTCCTGCTTTTAATAATGTTTTAGAATAATTAAATGGTTTTCATTCTTCTTTTCCCCGATAAAATAACATCTATATGTAGTTTGTTTTGCTGCTAAACATGTGACGTTATCAAATGACGTAATGACTGGTGATAGATAAAGACAAAAATACAGTATTGTTGTGAGCTATGGTTTTGTGGTTAGTGAGTTCAAGGCAGTTAGGTTAATGCAGAAGAAGAACAGAAGCAAAGAAAAGTCTCTTAAGGCTCCACGAAAGGCTTATACAGAGAAGCTTCCAATATCTGCTGCAAAAGCTGATTTGATGTCACTTGTTGCCTAAGGAACAATTCCGAAGGAGTGCGAATCATACTATGAGTCATTGCCATGCAGCAAATCTATAAAAGACAAACTTTCAGTGCCCTCTGTTAGTGAGAGTGAAGAATATGAGTGGAGGTCATAGAATAATTAATGACAAACATTCAAATTTTGTGACATGAAACAGTAGTCTTTATTTACTTAACTATGATATGGGTTACTAATATCCTTAATTGCTGATGTCTGGGGTCTGTTTGACTTCAGTTCGATTATATACCAGAGAACATTCAAAATAAATGAAATTTGTAAACTTAGATTTGAGTGCGTATTTTCGTAAACTTTTTAGTTATTAATTTATTTCTGTAGAATCTAAATATTGAGCAGGTACATATTTCATATTTCTATGAATGAAAAGTGTTATTTAATTTTGTGTACGAGTATTAATGTGCATTTTGTTAATTACATTACGTAAGGTTCTTCAAAGTAAGGACATAATTGATAAATTTGCAACAGTAACAATTACTGCAACATCTAAATTTTTCAGAGGAACAAGGCTGTAACTGCACTTATAACCTTTTACCACAGTTTATCTCTAACTTTTATTGCTAAACCTGCAGAAGTAAAAGGTCGTAAGTGCAGTTATTACCTTTTACCGCTCAAACTTGTAGTCTTGACAGGATCTTAGTACATTTATTACCTTTTACTTCTGTAAAATGATATTATTTTGATCTTATAACTTTAAAACAAACTATAATTACAGTGTTTTATCAGCACCAAGCAATGTAAACTAAACAAAATATGATCTAATGTAGTCAACAAATATGGGAGAATCAAAATTGTTATAACAATATTACGGAAAATAAAGTTGTATTAAAAAAATTGTTTTTTGCGTTTTTCTCGAAATCTTGAAAATGGCAGTTATTACCTTTTACCTTTGAACCCTCGATATTACATTTAAACATTAATATATTTAATCACCTGACGTATTATGTTTGATCACTTTTATGTTGTCAATAGTACGCTTATATAAAATTTGATTCAAATGCGTCATAATAATGATTTTCTATTTCAAAAGTCGGAGTAAAACAAGACACATGACAAAACATATTGCACCAAACACTATAAATATACGTATTTGGTTGATAAAAGGCTGGAACAAAATTTCAGTATAAAAAAGGTGAGAAGCAAATGGATGGGGAAATAAAAAATTCGTTGGGAAAGTTTGTTGTCGATGAAACAGTTGCAATGCAAGTAAATCAAAATATGCGCATATTTGCTCTCTGATCAGTAATTGATATCAACCTTGTTGCAGGATCTTCGCAAGTTTGCATTTGATCACATTAAATGAGTATGGTATCGTGCAGACAATGCAAATCTTCTTTGGCTAAATTTGTCATAATTATATAAGGCAGTTTTGATAAAGGAATTATAATTTACTACTGATGCAAGTTCTGTGCAAGACTGCTTTAAATCAAATAAAAGATAAGCTTCTATCGTGCAGACAAGACAGAATCTGCTTATCTTTGGCCCTTTAAGGAAGTAAACTTGAAAAATCTTATCTCTGGAGTCTCATGATTTATAATTTCGACATTTCGAGACATATTAATACAATGAATAGAAAGAAAAGAATTGTCTTAATGGCAGCAACTCTAATTGTCAAGGAAATGTATTAAGAAAAAAGAAAAACAAGATCAACATGGAAGGGCGGCACTTAATGAAAGCAAACCCCAACACAGGACCACCGGCAAGGAGACTATCAGGACACGAAACATGACAGGGCACACGGGCAAAAACAAAACAAAAAACGGATGGTATGACATTATAAACCATTAAAAAATAGAAAATCATAGAAACCTACAAGGTAATTAACGATGAAAATTAATAAAATGAACGATAAATATGGAAATTGTAATTTTCTAGATTTGCAAGATGATATACATGCAAGTAATTTTTATGCCCCCACAATGTGGGAGCATATAGCGTTGCACTTGTCCGTCCGTCAGTCCGTACGTCTGTCCGTCCGTACGTCCCGAAATCTTGTGAACGCAACTCCTCTTAAACCGGATGGCAGATTTTGCTTAAACTTACAGGGATGAACAACCTTAATGTGTAGATGGTAGTAAAGGAAGGAATTTTCGCTGCGACCAAATTTAACAGAATTATGGCCCTTTGTTGATTTTTTCACTAGATACTATTTAGAAATTTTGTGAACGCAACTCCTCTTAAACCGGATGGCAGATTTTGCTTAAACTTACAGGGATGAACAACCTTAATGTGTAGATGGTAGTAAAGGAAGGAATTTTTGCTGCGACCAAATTTAACAGAATAATGGCCCTTTGTTGATTTTTTCACTATATACTATGTAGAAATTTTGTGAACGCAACTCCTCTTAAACCGGATGGCAGATTTTGCTTAAACTTACAGGGATGAACAACCTTAAGGTGTAGATGGTAGTAAAGGAAGGAATTTTTGCTGCGACCAAATTTTACAGAATTATGGCCCTTTGTTGATTTTTTCACTATATGCTATGTAGAAATTTTGTGAATGCAACTCCTCTTAAACCGGATGGCAGATTTTGCTTAAACTTCCAGGGATGAACAACCTTTATATGTAAATGGCAGTAAAGGAAGGAATTTTTGCTGCAACCAAATTTAACAGAATTATGGCCCTTTGTTGATTTTTCATTATATACTATGTAGAAATTTTGTGAATGCAACTCCTCTAAAACTGGATGGCAGATTTTGCTTAAACTTCCAGGGATTAACAACCTTAATGTGTAGATGGTAGTAAAGGAAGGAATTTTTGCTGCGACCAAATTTAACAGAATTATGGCCCTTTGTTGATTTTTAGTTTTCAACTTGTGGCACATGTAGTCCAAAAAATATTTGACCTAGAGTCATAAGATTGACAGAGCAGTGGCGTGTGGGGGCATCCGTGTCCTATGGACACATTTCTAGTTAGTTTCTTTATTATGCGATGAATCATTCCCAAACAGATATTGGGTATACACTCGGTATTGTAAGTGAAATACAAAAAGCGAGTTATTTTAAGCCCTGTAAGGAAAAAACATCCAATTAATTTTTAGTTTCTTCAATATCCGTTGAAACTGCAACAGAAAACGATTTGGTCTAGACTCACGAACTGTTATATCGCTTGACTGATAACATTGAATTCGATACAGTACAATCCATTTCCTACTGATACTCGAGGGATGATATCTAACACTATATTCGCTGTCTGGACATTTTCTAATTTGTCAAATGTGCTTCTTTTGGTGATTTTGTGCTTTCCTGAAACAATGTACTTGCTTTACTGAAGGAATCTACAATGGTTTACTTTTCCTCAATCAAACCAAGCCTGCATTATGTTAATTGTGCCCATTTTGGCGTTCTTTTGGAGATACTATTCTATGGAGATACTATGTTCATGCCCCATCCCAAATGAAGCATGAGGTGTTTGCAGCGACCGACCGTCCCAACTTTGTTTGCGGTCCATAACTAAGTCATTTCAGGAAATATTTCAATACAACACAACCCCCGACACAACCCAGACACACTAGTAGGTACTCTGAAGGCACCTAATTAAAATAAGGAGAGTGAACGAGGGCGATGAAAGGAGTGGAAAGACATGTATTAAGTGGAATAAACATAACTAAATAAATATAATCAACGACCATGATTTATTAAAGTGCTAATTTGTTGATCAACTAAATTTTGATTAGCCAAACTTTAAGTTTAAAGAGCCCTTGAATTCTTGCATATTTTCATTTTCTTTTCTTTTTTATATATTTTATTGCAATGTCAGCAATTTTTCTTTTCTCTTCCTTTCTAGCAAATTATTTGTTATAAAGTCCCTTGAAGTATATAACTAGAAACAAAAAGATGATGACAAGTGATTGGTCAGTGTGCCGTAAACAAAACAAAAACAAACAAACAAGAAACTACTGTTACAGTCGCTGAATATGTGGAATAGTGATTTATTTGTACCATTAGGAAAATGTATAACACAAAATTAAAAGGTGAATGAAATGTTACCAAACTATTTTTTTTAAATTTCCCCAAAAACAACAATTC
>NW_026858049.1:0-31770 GCF_026571515.1 Ruditapes philippinarum
TATGCACTTTTTTTTCAATATGATATTGGCTAAATTTTCCAGCAATACAGCATTTTAAACATCAGCAGTTTATCAAAACTATCAATGATAAAGTATAAACGTATTTGTGTTTAATCACATTACGTGCATGCGCATCCATAAATCAGTTTTTGAATTTTAATGAATGAGTTTTCCGTCGTTTTGTAGTTAATGCATTTAAACAAATTTTAATGTTATCGACAGGATAACTTTAAACCACAGACATATTACTAATATTTTAAATATGTCTATTGTTGACTGTCATTTACTTTAAGATACAGATGGAAAATATGAATAAGAAACAAGAATCACTTTTTCCATACTTTAATCAAGAGTACATGCATGTATGATATCCTGTTATGAGATGTCTTCACTAGAAACGTGCTGGTTTTAAACTGCTTTATCTCATAAAGTCACACCAGTTCTTATTTATTATAAACCGATTAAGTATTATTCTTCACGAGAAATACAATAGAACTCATTATACGTTCGATTTTCCATGATTTGTAACATGCATTGGTTTTAAGGCTGTTTTAAATAGAATGAATGGAAGTTAAAATTCCTGAACATGTTTCATTTAGCACGTTTAACTTGATTAACTTTATGGGTTTTTTTAAAGATGGAACTAAATTAAGTAATATCTCTAAAGAAATAATGACGGTACACAATGCCTTTCTTATTTAATATACTTTGAACCCCAACCGATTTGTAGATGTTATATATACATGTATATAGGTTGCAATAATTTTGCATGATACTTGTGTATAAAGATATACATTGAAGTTTTTCATTGTTTAAAAGCTAGATTTGTAACACAAAATCAGAACTCATTATAAAGGAAATCTTTTCCATTTACCTTTAACCTGATCAAGTATGGGACAATTTAATCTGATACTCAAAAATATTCTCAGATTAGATTCAAAAACAAAGTATTTTATTATGTATACAAATAAAACATTTCTTTTTTGTTGCTAATGAAACATGGTCTTAAAATGAAAAGTATTTTGATTCGAGTATTCATAATCAAGTGTAGGATAACATGATATATTAAGCCATCATTTAAGCCATCATACTGCAATGCGAAACGGCACTTGTTATGTTGTTTTTTGTTTTTTTTAAAAGATATGTGACCATTTATAAATAGATACAACCATTAGAATATTGTCAAATCATGAAAACTGTATTGAATTCATGATATTGTTTGGGAGTTTTCGGCGGGTGGTGGTTGTTGTTTTTTCATCTTCTTCGTTTTCTCCTTTTCATTTCTTTTTTGGTTTGTTAATGAAATTTCCGGCATGGGTAGAACTAACAGCCACACGCGTCTGGTTAGCAAGAATTAGTGTTCCGTCCTTTTATATAAAACACAGGTTCACAACAATAATGGCTTTTAACTACATTTTCTTAAACATTTATCCGTTCTGTTCTTTGGTTTAGATGTATGATTTAGTATTATTTTCATTTGTAGATGAACCTCGAAAATAATGAATGACAAATAAGTATATTATGGACTACATAACTAAACAAAAATGGGGAGAAGATACAGCTTATATCATGATATACCTCACAATAAATAGAGTGAAGTTGATTACAATTCTTTGTAATAAACTACAAGTAGAATACAGAATGTAAAATTCTTTTTGGCCAACTTGTTTTCTTGAATTTCATATTTAAGTGTAGTTAAAAGATAATGTTTATTAAATAATATTATATAGATAGAAACAAGGTCAGGGAAACATCTGTTGATCAGACAATATGATATAGAAATTATATATAATTACCCCTCAATCAGAGAATGGTCAATATTTCAATAAGATACTTTCATGTTTTGACTTTGCAGTTTTTTATATTCAAATTTATCTCCCTTCTTTTAAACGATGTGCAGCAGTAAGTAAAATTCAGACAGTATGATTGTAAACTTTTATTATCTCGGCAATGTATTTCGCTTTGTGATATATACAGTCGTTTACAGGTGTCTGCGCGGGTGAAGATATGAGTGAACAGTTATTATCATAAATCAAATATTGTAAAATTGTATCACGTTGTTTCCCATTAAAATCAAATTAAGTAAAGCAAATTTAGCACTTAATCGCAAATTGTTTCCTATTTAAATCTTATTAAAAAGTAAGCGTCTTGTTTTTAAGCAATTTGTAAACAACTGAAATTGATTTTGCAAGGCCTCATATCTGCCACTCGATGTTATCTCCTCAAAATCATTTCGATACTTTAGAATAACTAGGAATATAACAAGTAATCAACTGTAAGCATCAAAACTTCACGTGTCACTCAAAAATTATTCTTTTGTATTACTGTTTGTTAATGTTTATGATTCCGTTGAAATGAAATTCCGGCAACTGAAATTAAAAGATAAGTCAAAGAGTAATTGCAAAGCTTGGCATATTAATATTCCCGTTGAGAGTAAAAATACATAAGCACATCTTCTTTACAATCCGAGCCTGATATCTAATGGCAAATATTTAGAAATATATTAATAGATTCCCAAATGTAATAACATCATGTAAATAGGTTAAAAAAAATTTTATTATAAAAGATAAAAGCCTTTTGTTGTTTTTATCTTTTATAATCACTCAGAATATATTCGTTTTTTACTAATTTAACAACCTCTTGTATGATTTCTTTTCCATTCTATGATCGTTGTCAAATCTTGGTAATAATATGTGTCTGCATCTTGTAAATCATTGCAATAAAATATGTAAAGTATCATCTGAAATATACAGTTAACAATATATGCAATACACATTGTCAAACTGTTGTTATACAAGTTCTAAGTAAAATTCAAACATAGCTATTTTTTAGAACCCTTTGTTTATTTCTTCTGGGCATGTCAAGTAAGACGAGATGGATTAATTGCAAGATTTTGATGAAAATTTGAAATAGTTATATAATGCATGTAGTAGTTATTTGTTTTGATATTTTTTAATATCTGTGAGTTGTATCAAATAAATCACGCATGGGTAAATATATGTGTAGAGACAATATTTGTTGTTTGTACTCAAAATGGTAAGATGAAGTTAATAAAAGGTAAATTGATTTTTTTACAAAGATACAAATAATAGTTAGATTCCATTGGACGTAAGCAAATGTAATCATTTGTGTGTAGTAGATAAAGTGTAATATACGCTTTTAAGGTAAACAAATCAAATGAAAATAGACACTTTAACTTAGACAGCAATATTTAAATCTTAATTCTAATGATTTCAGAAACGACTATTCTTTACATAGAACTTGTTTGTGCTATTTCACTGATTTGTATCTTTATACTGGGAACGTCATCATCCAGGATGTACGGCATTACTTTTTACTTCAATAGTCGTAATGAAAAAATATTAAATATAACTACTGTGCTTTTTAGTTTTTAGATTTAGACCTTTTTGTCTGATACAGATTAAAATGCAGAATGTACTCATTTTGTGTTCTGTATTTTTAATTCCGTCTAAATATCGAATTTAACAACAAGGTATGACTATGTACAGTGCCATAAATGAATGGCAAGTACTTGCTATCTTTTTGTAATCAAACTTTTTTAAGCAAGCAAATTGATTGGTTGACATATAAAAAGTGACTGATTGAATTTTTGAAAACGAAGTCATTATAATAACCTTTTTATTTTGTTGTCAAATATTCGACAATTAAAGGTGAATGGTGCCAATCGTAGTTAAGTTCAGACTTTACGATGTTTGATGTTGGTCAAAGCATTTTATTACATATATTTATTTATTGGTAACACACTCGTTTATAGGGTTTTATGCATGTGAAGTAGTGAACGAATAATAATAGCAATATGAACATGCTCGATGAAACCGAACCTTCAACGTTGTCAAATTTGTCGTCTTGGACATTCTCTGTTTTTCCTAATACTGTAAATTTTAGCAACATTATTTGATGTTGCAAGCACGTTAAAGATTTATAGAAACGACCTTATATCAAAGAAGGTTGAGAAAATTTCAAAGAAGTATTTATCAGAATCCAAACCATGCAATATTTCGATAATGTTTTGCTGAAAAACGATTGTGCGTTCGGTGTTAAGTACATATTAGCTATAATGGTAGTGGTTAAATGGTACAATGTGAAACTCCTGTCGTGGCTTCCTTTCTTGAAAACTAATACATTTTACCTAAATGCTTAATTTGTAAGATTTTTAGAAACAACTGATACATATACTGTGTTTGTGCTAATTAACTGTTTGATTCTTGAATTTAACTCTTTAGACATTTTTAAACTCTCATATTTCCTTAATATGAAATCATTATGGTTGACGCACATTTTCAATTGCCTTTGTAAGTTTTGTCCTAATGATAAGAGTTAAACGACACTCTCTCTGTTTATTTATTTTCAACAATTTTGTTATCAAATCAAGGATTTTGTGAGTTAGCTCCTCCATTATTTAGGATTTTCCCCTACGATTGGTACGAGCCTATAAGATAAATATTCACTTTTTCAATATGATACTGGCTAAATTTTCCAGCGATACAGCATTTAAACATCAGCAGTCTGTCAAAACTATCAATGTTAAATAATTACTTATTTAAGTTTAATCGCATAACGTGCATCTTGGTATAGCTGTGCATGCATAAATCAGTTTTTTTTTTGTTTTTTTTTCTTTAATGAATGAGTTAGTTAATGCATTAAAACAAATATACATGTTATCGGCAAGATTCCTATAAACCACAGATGCATGTATATTACTTGCCTTGCTTTGTTTATTGATGTATTGATTGCCATTTACTTTAAGATACATATGAAAAAACATGATAAAGAAACCAGAAAGTAGTATATGGTAAAACAAAAGGTCTACAATAAATTTTAGTATTGACCGTTCGTTTTTATTTTTCATAGAAAAACATCGAATTCAAAGATACTTGCCATGCTTTCATTCAATATGCAAACTGTAAAATTATCACCTTTCAATTAGATGTCTACGTACTTTGTATATCCACGGCTTCAGTTTCAATTTAACACCCTTGTATTAAATGATGTTATCTTATCTCAATGAGCAAATTGATGTTTTGTCAGATGAATACAATTCAAATCTCCTTATCTGGGATGTGCATTAATAATATATTGTATTTTTGTTTTCAAATAGCTGACTCTTGTTTTCTGAGAAACATTTTACCTTTCATCTAGATACGTGTTATATATATGTCATGCTTCAGATTCATATTATCTCCTTTGTCTTAAACGGTTTTATCTTATATTCTGAAGCAAATTTATGTCAGATGAATGATATCAGAAAGGAATGGCTGATTTTACTTAAATTTATATTTGTTGTTTTGAACGTGAAGTAATAATAATTTGTAAACATATCAGTTTAAGCATCCGCTTAAACTTTGTTCAACTCGACCGTACATTTAGTGTAAAGTATGTTCTATACATTATGAAGTTGTAAGAAGGGTTCTTCTTTCTTGAAAACTTGCAACTCGTAAAGTAATCATTTAATCTATCTGCATCATTTCGAAGATTTAAGAAACGACTCGTGCATATAGGTTGTGTTTCCTAATCCACTGAATTGTATATCTGTTAACCTGAAGAGATCACAATAATGGCTTTGCAAAATCGTTTGTTACTTCCCAATTACTCTAAATGCAAACATTTTGTAAATTAGTAGTTTAGTCCGGATATCTGAAGTTTGCTGAGTAAACACATATTAGATTATCGATTTGGTTGCTTTGATCCAATGGCATTAATTAATTTAAGATTATAGATGTAAAACATCATACGAATCTTCTATTATATAATATTAATATATGAAATGGAAACATTTTTAATTGACCGATTTAGTTTATAATTGTACTCGACACCAAAACTGACGATGCAGTTTAAAGCAATGTCAATTTTAACCTAGACATTATATACTATTGTAATATAAATGTCTACTCCTTTACAATGCCAAAGTATGGTAGAAGATGTTAAAATTTTACTGTAATTATTACAGCTTAATTAACCAATTTTTCCTACCATATGAATGTGTGCGCTTGTTAGTTGTCCTGTTAAGTAGCGCTTGCATATCTATTCCTTCTTATTTCTTAACTTAACAAGTCTTCACTTGGTGTACAGGTTTTGTTACATAAGGCTACTAATTAAAGTCTGATAAATCATCAAAGCTGTTACAGAATATTAGAACTAGCAATGTTCTATGAATAGATGTTTATATCTACAGGTATGTGTGTTGTAAATAACGCGAGAAATAACATGTCATTCATGAAATTGGAAAACTAATGATAAAGAACAATACAAATTATTATACATGATGGGTATTAAACTTTTTCCTGACAGAATACAGTTGTACCTATATGCAGTATATATTGATTTAATATTTCACTGAATTTTAAACATTGCACAAAACAGGTTTGTAGATTCTTAAGATGATGAAGAAAACACAGAACAGATTAAAACTATGCATTAAGTAATGATATGAAAAAGTCTTTATTTCATTTTCTTAAAGACAAGAACAATCAAGATAAGAGGCAATCTCTGATAAATCAAACGTAATTTTAGGAGGTTTAATACAGATATTGAATCAAATGATAGTTGCCAATAACTGTGCAGAGAATAGATACTTGCTTCCTTCGGATATGTTTTCCCTTGTCTTTATTGGTGTTATCATTTGTAAGAAGCCAATTAAAATTGTGTCAGATGAATGGTTGACAGGTTTAGCTTTAATTTCATTCTCTCGAATGCAAAGCAATTATAGCTTGCATTTTTGCTGTCAAATGCTTGACAGATAAAGTTTAATACTGCAATGAAAGTTAGTTCAGATTTGTTTTAATGGATATGATGCTATCAAATCATTTCATAATGTATTAATATATCAAACAATCTTTTATAAATAGGTTTTGATAGAGGATATATAAGAAAAGAATTGTTATCATAACAAAAGATTGAATTATATTAATTTAATGTTATAGTTGAGATCAAAATTAATTAACAGTAAAAACAGGTGTAAGAACAATGCTGTAGTTGTTAATCATGTTTAATTTCTTCGTATTGGCGTCAATTTTTATTTATTTTTGACATTTTTAAATATTTTAAATATACTTTTAGATTACGGGCATTTTGAAAACAATTGCAATACTTTGTAATGATGAATGTACTACAATGTGTAGTACTATTAGGTATCTGTAAATTGTTTTTATTATCAATAACTTGTTTAAATTAAACTAATTGTTTCTTTTAACAGATACGATGTATTGAAAACTCATTTGTTGCAAGTAAGCATAATTCAAATACAAAAAGGATATTGGAAGCAGGGTTTATTCTGTAAAAAATGAAATATTTGTTCGTGGTTTTATTGTGCAGTTCTAATCGGTGTTGCGTTCAAAACCTATGGTAAATTTGGTAAGAAAGTGCGCCTTTAAGGGTTACCGAACTAATATTAATGCTTCATATAGGAACCATCTTTCTTTAAAACCTTTACATCAAAAATCAATTATTTTATCTAAATGCTCAATTTTGATGAGTGTTTGGGTGCTTATTTGTAAATTTCATACATGAGAAAGATCATCTGCCAAGCTCTTTAGAATAGTTTGTAATGTTCCGAATTACTTTTGGGTAGGAGTTTAGGTTTTAAACAATTTAAAATACACTTTATTGACCCAATGTGTGAATTTGTCTTTAGACCGTTTTGACTGATAAACACTTTAAATACTCATTTTGTGTTTTATATTACTCTTTTTTGTTTTCGTTTCAAATTCTCGGTATTTCGCCTTTGCATGTCTACTCCCCCCTATTCTTACTTTTATCTTAACCAGTCTGCACTTGGAGTTCAGGTTTTGTTGCGTTAGGTTGCAGATCAACGTCAGATAAAACATCAAAATTCTTAAAGATCATGAAAAGCAACATTGTTCGAGTTATAAGACGAATGATAAGTTTCTCTCATAAATGTATCGTTACAGTTTGTATTTATACAAATTACGTGCAAAATAGCATGTCATTCATTTTCATAGAAAATGACAAACTCTTATAGTTGTATGAGTAAGTTAAGTAGCTTTCCTGATTTCTTTTATACTACGCAATTGGTTGTTACGGTAAATAAAACAATCGACTATATCTTTAAGCATGGCTATTTCTTTGCCAATGAAAATGCGCATTATTTTTTATATGCAAAATTGTTGTGTTTTCAGAACTCAAGTAACAACTTAAGTAGTACTGTACAAAAATGTCAACTTATGTTTTCCTAGCAAAAATAAATATAAAACAGCAAATTATCGTTTTAATAATTGTGATCCACTGTGTAAAGAACCAAATTAGACGCAAATATTTTTTTCGTAACACATTAGATACATTGATGATAATTTTATCAAAAGCTGTTGACAATCACTTTTCCCATACTTTACTCAAGCGAACATGCATATATGCTCTCCATTTATGAGATGTCTGCACTAGAAACGTGCTTGTTTTGAACAGCTTTATGTCATAGATTCAAACCAGTTCTCATTAATTATAAGCCGAATAAGTTTTATTCCACACGAGAAATATAACAGAACTCATTATACGTGCATAATTCCATGTTTTGTAACGTTGGTTAAAGGCATTTTAATAAAATGAATGTAAGTTAAAATTCCTGAACATGTTTAATTCAGTACGTTTAACTTGATAAACTTCATGTTGTTATTTAAAGATGGAACTAAATAAAGTAATCTCTGTTTAAAGAAATAATGACGGCACACAATGCCTTTCTTATTTAATATACTTTTAACCCCAACCGGTTTGTAGATGTTATATATATATAGATTGCAATACTTCGGCATGATTTGTAACATAAAATGAGAACTCATGAACTAAAAAAGTCTTCTCTATTTACCTTGAAGGTGATCAAATCTGGTACAATTTTACCTGATACTCAAAAATATTCTCAGATAAGATTTAAAAACAAAATATAATAGGATAACATTATATATCCAGCTATCATACTGCTAGACGAAACGGCACTTGTTATGTTTTTATGTTTAAGATATATAACCATTTATAAACAGATACAACCCTTTAGAATATTGTCTAATCATGAAAACTGTATTGAATTTATAATATTGTTTGGGAGTTTGCGGCGGGTGGTTGTTGTTATTTTTTTTTTTACATTTTCTTCGTCTTCTCCTTTTTATTTCTTTTTTGGTTAGTTAATGCAATTTCCGGCATGGGTAAAACTAACAGCCACACGCGTCTGTTTACATGTAGCACGAATTAGTGTTCGTCCTTTATATAAAACACAGGTTCACAATAATGGCTTTTAACTACATTTTCTAAAACATTATCCGTTTCGTTCTTTGGTTTAGTTGTATGACTTATTATTATTTACATTTGCAAATAAAGCTCGAAAATATGAATGACAAATAAGTGTATCATGGACGACTACGTAACTAAACAAAAAGTGGGAGAAGATACAACAAATGTCATTAACATATACCTCACATTAAATAAAATAAAGTTGATTACTATGCTTTGTAGTATACTACAAGTAGATTACAGAATGTAAAATTCTTTTTGGCCAAATTGTTTTCTTGAATTTAATATTTTAGTGTAGTTAAAAGATAATGTTTATCAAATATATAGATACAAAGAAAGTCAAGAAAACATCTGACAATATGATATAGAAATTATATATAATAACCCCTCACTCAGAGAATGTTCAATATTTCAATAAGATACTTTCATGTTTTGACTTTGAAGTTTTTCATATTCAAATTTATCTCCCTTCTTTTAAACGATGTTATCTTATCTAAAGGAAACTGACGTTTTTTAGATGAATTAATTCAAAAAAACGAAAATGACAAATTTAATCTCAATCTTTCAATCTGCTATTTGGAGCAACAATTCCAGGTATATCTTGTTTTTTTGGGCGGGGGGGGTTGTTGTTTATTTTTCAAAAACTTGACAAATGAAATATAGTGCAGCAGTAAGTGTGGTAAAGTTTAGACAGTATGATTGTTAACTTTTATGATCTTGGCAATGTATTTCGCTTTGTGTTATAAATACAGGTGTCTGTGCGGGTGAAGATATGAGTCAACGGTTATTATCATAAATCAAATATTAGTAACATTGTATCACGTTGTCTCCCATTAAAATCAAATTCAGTCAAACAAATTTAGCACTTAATTGCAAATTGTTTCCTATTCAAATTTTATTAAAAAGTAAACGTGTTGTTTTTAAGCAATTTGTAAAACAACGGAAATTGATTTTGCAAGGCCTCATATCTGTCACTCGATGTTATTTCCTCAAAATTATAACGCTACTTTAGAATAACTACGAATGTAAGAAGTTATCAAATATTAGCATCAAAACATCACGTGTCACTCAAAAATTATTCTGTCGTATTACTGTTTGTTAATGTTTATGATTCCGGTAAAATGAAAATCCGGCAACTGAAATTAAAAGATTATTCAAAGAGCAATTGCAAAACTTGGCATATTCCCATTGAGAGTTAAAATACATTAGAACGTCTACTTTATAATCCGAGCCTGATCGAATGACAAACATTTATAAATACGTTAAAAGATTCCCTAATGTAATAACATTATGAAAATACGGTTAAGCAAATGTTTTTACAAATATTTTTTTTAATAGTAAAAGTCTTTTGTTGTTTTTATATTTTATAATCACACAAAATATAATCATTTTTACTAATTTAACAACATTTTGTATGATTTCTTTTTCTTGTTATGATCCTTGACAAACCTTGTATATGCAATGCACATTTTCAAACTGTTATTATACAAGTTCCAAAAATTAGGTTTTTTTCAATGTTTAAGTGCTTTTTATATGTGACAAGACGTTTTTAGGAACAATATTGTCTACTCCTGATACAATAACGTCCAAAAACTTGAATATTGTACGTAGATGGATTAAAATGTTTCGAAAAAATATTTTGCTGCTCTGTAAAAAAAGGATTTTTATATTTTTAAGAAAAAGACTTTGCAGTTCCTGGATTAGGCAGAAATACTATGCATGATACATGTGTCTTAGAAAAAACATTTTACAACATTCATTTGTAAATAACAGGCAACATACATATATTTTTATATAACGTCAATGGATCGATTTTATGTTTGAATAGGTTAACGTTAAGAGCATTAATATTTGCCATACTGTGATTTCAAAGGGAAAACAGCATAACATACCTTTTTTCACATAATTTGTATTATTGTCATATAGTATACTGACCCTCTTTGAAATGTTAAAATAATCTCTGTTATCTGTCTTCCAGTATGCTCTTCTTTGCACCTTAAGTTATTGGTTGCTGGTTGCCTCATCGATAGTTTTGGTAGCTGGGTACTGTACTGCGTTTAGTAGATGTCGCGTCTTGTTGTTGACATTTCCTCACAGAACAAACCGGTTCTTTGCAGGGTTTTTGTGAAGTTTACCTGGAACAATTTATTCAAACTTCAACATATTGCATTAGTTGAAATATGCAATATTTAAATTGTAAATATTTTATACCGTATTTTTTATTTTTTTGGATTAGTTTTATATCCGCTTGTGCATACGAAGTTTGATCAGCTTCCATGAAGATTAAGCACTTTTCCTTAAGTTCTTACCCGTAGTTTTGCAATTCCCTGATCGCTTTAATTTGTCATCATAAAATGTATCTCAAATTTGTAGATATAACAGTTTAGTTATTATCGTTTATCTATTATCTGTAAATAAAATTTGAAATTTCAATGTACTGTTTTTATTTTGCAACAAATCGAGAACATATTTCAGCCAGAAATAAGAAATATAATAAAAAGTTATTGCAAATTTGATTATTCAATTTATTGTAGTTGCCCAAAACACGGTTATCTTATCTTTAGAAGCACATTTATCTGTCTGATGAACTTATAAAAAGAATAACAAATTAAACTTATATCGCATTATCTTAATTTTGAAGCAGCTATATCCTCAAGTTATATTTTTGTATTTAATTACTTGACGGCTTAAGTTAAATTCGACAGAAATCGTAGTGATGTTCAGACAGTTTGATTGCTATCTTAAGGTAAATTGGCAAAAATATTCGATCTGTTGTGTATATTATTAAGATGATACATTTCTTTCTCTTAACAAATTGAATTGTATCAAAGTCCCTCCACCTTTGTGTCTCGGGCATTGCCTCTTAGGGTTCAGACATCAGAATTGCAGCCACCGTTTATCCCCATATGGTCATAAGAGGCGACTCAATGTGTTTAAAGTTCTGGAGTCTATGCATATCTTAGCTCAAGAAGGTGAGGTAGTGTTAACCATCCCTTGTGTACTTTTAGGTTTGTAAAACCCGAGGTTATCAAAATTTTAATTCTTTCTGTTTCAGCACCATAAGGCCTAAATTGTGTTGCTTTAAGGTAATACTAAACAAAACAAACAAATTCAAAATACAAGCTACGACTATGAACACTGCCAAAAATGAATGAAAAGTACTGGCATTTTTGTAGCCATAACTTCGTAGATTTTGTAGACTTTGTAAAGACATTGACTACATTGACTCTGTTGGTCTCATGATAGGACATGTCACATGTAAAATAATGCGTTTTATTTTTGAGTAGGTTTTTATACTGGAAACGTCTCTACGCTGCCGTTGTTTATAAAATTGGTTTTTGATATTTGAAAATGAATGAACAGATACAATGTTATACAAGTACATTATTGGTTTAAACATGTTTTATTCGCCATATACAAGAACAGATTTAACATGACATTTACACGTATTGCTTCATCAAAGCGTTGTCACAGTTAAACCATGTTCATTATCACATCTAATCGAGTTATGGTAAACTATTTTATTTGTAATTTATTTGTAAATATGAATGTCACTCTTAATTACTATACCATTTGTGCTTCATACTTTTCTTCAAGAGTATAGTCTTTTTGATTGAGTTAGGAGACAAGAATGCAATTTTCAATTTGATTGACAGTATAGCAAAGATTTTGTTTCATAATTTATTTTATCAGCACGTTTGTCTCTGGTAAGATGCTTACAAATCATAATTATTACACGTATTGATACGCTTACAAAGTATGAAACTTTTTCAGTTGAACGTACGATGAAAATTGCAGATCATACACAGAAGGAGTTTTCGTGAAATTAAAATATCTCATTTGATGGGGTTTTATACATGTCCGGACTGGAAATATTTTTTTCGACATTAATATTTCAATTGATGTAGGTCTAGACCAGTTACTTTTGTGTGAAATTTCAGATTATTCGCTCACATAATTTTTTTCCAGAATCTTGATTTAATTGTGAAAAATGACCATATCCTCCTGTTTAAAGTATCATGTCTTTTCTTTAAGATACACGAAGTTCTCCTCAGTTCACATCAGTGGAGATCATTTTAGTTCTCGCTTTAATTTTATAAAAACTTGAAATATTAAATATCATTTACAATACATAAAACATGGAAAACAATCATTATAATCTCGATTGTTAAA
Source organism: Ruditapes philippinarum (assembly GCF_026571515.1). NCBI lineage: Eukaryota > Metazoa > Mollusca > Bivalvia > Venerida > Veneridae > Ruditapes > Ruditapes philippinarum. The sequence goes on from NW_026858049.1 coordinate 13,429, forward strand.
AATCTAAACACACGGAACGGCAGTTTCAGTTTATATACCATTCCATTTGAGACATGTCATCAATTATCGGAAAAAAAAACGAATGTCATAGCACAACATGCAGAGAAATTTCTGCAATAACAATTATTTTTATACATTTAAAAAAATAGGTAAACTGGCATTATAAAAAAGTGCAGTTCATCCTACACTTAACTAAATTTAACTAGCAAAAACTGTTGGGAGTTCTTGGAGTTCTTTAGAGATTCTATTGTATAAACTCATAAATGTTCAATAAAATTTTGTAACACTGTGTCTAATTGTCTAACAATATGACATATACTCTTCACTTTGAATATAAATATTTATGAAATGCTTTCCGGATAAAATATGAACTGTTTAAAACATTAAGTTAGCATGCAGTTATAAATTCAAAATGTATCAGAGATTACTGTACAGATTCTATCAATGGAATGTTTGTGACGCGAACAGCATCAGTTCTCGGAATATATACAGCAAGATATAAGGAACAGTTTATGAAACTAAATGAAATATTCCGGATTTAATTTTTTTATTTTTTCCTTTTATTTTATAAATATATAAGACTTTTCTGTAATTTTGCAAGTTATGTTAAGGACAATGAAGAATATAGAGGTAAGTTTTGACATTAATAATTCTTAAATAATATAATATAATATATTTACATATAATATATAATTATGTATAATTTCAAAAGACTATAATGGTCATTCACCAAAACTTGATAATAAGTAACATTTAGGATTGAACATAAAGAATGACTTAAAAGTAAAAAGACTGCCCACTCTTTTTAAATAATCGAACGTTACCAATTATTTCAGAGGAATATTTATAAAAGACATTTATGTTGGTCATGGTGGTAATTAAGGATTATGGTACATATTGAATTTTATCTGTACAGTCACCGTTTACAAAATGGTGGACATAATGACACTTCAAATAATTTATTTTTCACAGTGATATAAGACTTGTCTATTTAAATGTTTACCTGAGTTATGTTAAGTTCAGCTCAATTGGCAGAATGATTGTTATAGTGGTGATTGACCTAGAGTTGATACGGGAAAATGTTAAGGGTAAATTATAAATCTGCTTGAAATATACATAGACGACCAGACTCTTTTTATAAATATTACATTAAAGGTAAATTTTGATAACAAATTACAGAAATTTAATTCGGCCACTCCAGTTTTTCTATTTTTCTTGTAAAGTAAACTAATTTTAACTTTCACATGTTCACTCACTTTGGGTAGGCAAAATATCACTTTAATGATTTATTTGTAATTTTGGAGTAATGCATCAAAAACCGCAATGTAAATATTTTGATACAGTTATGTACGTGCGCGCATACGATAAGAACTGATGGTGTATCCTTCCTTTACTTTTTATTATCAATTCATGCAAATCATATGTTTTTGTAAGTAAAACCTAAGTAAAAACTATAACCTGTTAACAATTGTATATAAGTTGCTTATATTGAATATGTGACCTTTAGGTCATATTCTTTATTTTACTGTTTGATAAAACAACTGGATGGAGGTTTCTATAATTAAGCCTAAAGTTCACATTATTTTGCCTCCTCTTACAATGTGACATAAAAAACACATATTATTATACTTTATCACGGACTTCCTTGATAATGGAATAAAATAAAGCATAAAAACGGTCAATTATCAAAACTATCGTTGTTCAATTTTAAATAAAAGCGTTACAAAACGCTTACTTTCTCTCGAAAATACAATTGTATAACATTCACATTTAACATTCTAATTTGCTAATTGCTATAATATATAAAATTGATATACCTTATATATAAGATTAAAGTCCTTAGACTAATAACTAAATGGTACAAATCAGTACTTTACTGTAAATGCATGACTAGAACATTATGTATAACTTTAATACATATTTTCCTGCTGTTTGTTTTATTTGTGTCTTGTTGAATGCTTTATTTGAAAGTAATACTGCCTCATTTTCAACAAATTATATTGAAAGCATGAATGATAAAATTTATATGCATATCAAATAAAGTAGGTAACGAAAAATTAGCAGTGCTCAACGCAAAGTAATAAGCAAAGAAATGTGTTTGGTTTGGGTTGTATGATGTTTAATAAATATAGCAAATAAAATAAGTTAAACGATTTAAACTATACATGAGATAAGACATTTGTTTATTATTTATAAAAGCGTTCGCGTCTGACTGGTTTAGACTTCAAAAACTTGTCCCTTATCGCTAAAGGTTCGAAACCCACCGGGGACTTCGGATTCTTTCATTAGAGCAAACTATCCTGCTTCCTTACAAAACGTCGGTGGTTGTACACAGGTCCGTTCGTACCAGAAATAATGTATGGAGGTGCAGCTAAGATCTTCTTCCACCAGTAAAGCCGTTAAGCCGCCATATGACCATGTGAAGGTGCGACGTAAACCCAACAAAAATAATATAAATAAATAGAATTATTATTTTATAACACAGTATTTATACGTCTGATGACATGCATAATATTTTATTGTTGAAACAAGGTACTTCATTATTAAACCTGTGATAAGAAACTTCGTGCATTGATTACTATGATAGGTATTTTATACAATAGCACATGCGGCATACGGCATATGTTAAATGTTTCTGTCTTACATTTTACTCTAGAGGGCATATCCAATATATTGCCCTCTCACCCAAAGTAGAAAAAGACAGTAAACAAGTGTTTTACAACAAGCAACAAATTATGTGGCAGCTTAATAAATTTAAATGTTTTTGACATATTTACAAGAAAAGAATTTTATCGTTGATTCCATGCAGTTTAAGACGCCAAAATCTAGACAAGTACCTGGCAGATTAAGTTCAGATTAACGATTTTGAAAATTACTTCGGTTTGATACAGCATGACAATCAATTTACTTGTCAAAGATAGTGAAGTTTCTTTGCTTCTCTATAAAAAAAAGTTTTAGAAAACTAATTGCTCAGATAAAAACGAATTTTTAAGTTTATGTAAATAAAGTAAAAGGAGTAATTCATTGGTCAATTCCTTGAAGTTTTAGTGTGTTTTTCACAAAAGCAAAGAATGATATGTTAACTAGTGCAAAGAATTTTCTTAAATTTTGTATGGTTAAAGAAAACCTTGATTGAAACAAATTGATGGGATGCATTGATAATGCACCTTTTTCAGTTTCTGTCCCTAAAAAGTAAAGTTGTATGATTCAATTATTATTATTATTATTCTTATTATTATTATTATTATAATTATAATTATTATTATTATTATTATTATTATTATTAGTATTTAACACAGGACACAATAGCACAATCAGTAATGAAATGACAGTGCAATCATTTTCGAGAAAAAAAACTACATGTATTTCAGTTCATTTATACATTGACAATCTAAAGTTTGCATTTTGAGACATATATGTAAAAAGATCCGTGTGCTCTTAGTTACAGGTTGATCGTTTTTGAAATCAATTGGAAGCAATTATGACTTATTTCCTACTTAATATTTTGCTGTCACTTTAAAAAATTTAAAATGCAATGAGATTTGATACATACCACTATCCGTCTGATGTTTATAATAGGTAAAGTGATATATATGTTGCTTTTCAATACTTCAAAATTGTCCTGTGCTCCATGTGCTTGTTTCAGACTCATTTTTTTAATTGTCTTTTTTGATTCGTGCGGGGGGTTTTTTGTTCGTTTTTTATTTAGTTCTATTTTGTTGTTGTTTTTGTCTTTTTAAGATTTTTTGCTGTTGTTGATTTTGATCATTGGTTTTTCCCCTTTATTTTTCTTAATTATTTTCATTTATTTATGTATCTATTTTGGGTTGAGGTTGGTATTTGGTGGTGTGGTATTTTCTATATATACATGTATAGTGAAATAACGTCTATACAAATGGTCTATTAAATTAAGTTAAAAAGAAAAACCGTCTGAGTCTACTTCAAAGTATTTCACACGCATTCTCTTGAAGATATTATTGCATATATCCATAATGAAAAATCATGAACTGCAACATATCTATACAAAACGATCGTCTGTGTGTGATTTCTACATCAGTTGCAATGTTGGCATTTATTCTGCATGAACATCTTATAAAAATTAATTCATGTTTCATCGTTTTCGGTGGGTTTTTTTTTCTTTGATTTTAAATTATCAAAAAAACTGTTGCATTAAACAGAATATTTCAATGAAAAGCTTTGCCAGACATTTTACTTTGGGTGTGGTTAACAAACAAACTTTCCTTTTGGCAAAATATTTCTGTGGACTTAGACTAATCTTGAACAGATAATTCTTTTTCCAGAATAGCTAAATATATTATCAAAAATTCATTTGCATGGTAGTAAGAATTGATACTGGGTACTTATTGACAAATTAGATGTATTCTGAAAGTCAAAATACTTCCAAAGATTGCTTTCTAGAGTCATGGCCTCTTGTTGTATAAATAATATTGGGAAAAAACGGGCTGTTCACTGGGAAACTTCTTTATAGATTTATTGAAAAACACGTGACATTTGCAAGAACGAACATTATTTTCGTTTGTATAATTGTAGGTTTCACTTGATATTTCGTGAGATTTATGGAAAGGCTGATAAATTGAGTTATTTTTGTCTTGACTATGACCCTATACTATGCTCCTAAACATGTGTACTTATAAAGTTGAAGGAGCATAATTCATTGTATGGTTGTTTATATCGATGTTCCTTATACAGAATGTTCATGTTTATGTTTTCCCTTGTTTATTCTCTGTCCTTGATTTAGATTAGAGATATTAAATATTATTTAACATGCGTACTTAATTCTATTTTCAGACATCTAATTTATAATATATATATTTAAATAAAAACGGTCCACGCTGTGTATTCGGGACATTTTTGACGCAAAGAGTTTTTATTGCCATACTTGAAACTTTAAAACATCAGTTCAATTGGTTACAAATCTATAAATATGCCATATTAAAGTAAATACATTATGATGTATGACAATCATAACCGGAAAAAAGAAATACTGAATCTATAATATCCGATCTTATTAACACAGAGAAAAATGTAATTGTGTAAAATATTTCTTTAATTCTGAATTAAGGTATTTGTGATAAATAGCCCGGATGTCCTTTTAATTATTCATGACAGTTGTAGAGGGATATGTGATACGTGTTATGAAGTATGATTGAATGAATTATTCTTAAATTCATTTGTATTATCATTCCAAGGTTAGTGGAGACAAACTAAATAATATCCACTTAATTTCTTAAAGTTATTACTTAATTATTTTATGCTTTCAACATAGTAAATTTTGTCCAGCGATAGTTTTTAAGCAATTTTAACATTTCGCTTTATGATATTCAACTATTCTTATTTTTGTAGGAAACTTATTTGTGAAATGTAATATTATTTTTATGTTTATTGTTTTTAAACATGATAAAAGCAAATTATCATGGCCATTCGATATGAACAATTATACTGTATTTGTGCTAAAATACAGATTTTACTATTTCATATCTTGAATTTCATATCTTGAATAAATTTTAACTTTTATTCTTAGATAATCAACGGTTCCACAAAAATGTGCAGAGAGACCGTTCGGGCAATATTACTCTTGTTAATTTTTATGACTTGAAATTGTTCTAACACTGCAATTTTATTGTTATTTATATGGGTTTCGCTGTGCTTAGGAACATGAAAATGTATGTCAGATACTAGTATTATAATTATGACATTGACGAAATTCAAAGATATTTGCTATATTTTTTGTTATAAGAAATAATTGTTTTATAGAAATAACTGTTTTATACTACGTGTAATATAAAAAAAAACAGAACAGTTACTTTATTTTGAATGACACAGATATAACAATATACAAGTAAAATGTAATAAGATGTGAAAAAATACAGTAGTAACATTTACATAACTGGGAAAAAATCAAGTTCAGATAACTATTCTTTGACATGACATGCAAACAAGAAAAAGTGTCTCCTTCTTTTTAACTTAAATCATTATCTATATTGACTATTTTAGTCTTAAGTACATCTTATTTAAGGTGTCATTTTTAAAGAAAAAGTAAACCATATATCCATGGTTCATTTACAATATTTGAATAATTTAAATATGTCAAGGTAGATCATATATTAAAGTATAACTGTATAAAATGAGGAATATTTTAACATAGTTATTGTATATAGTTTGATGTAAATGTTACTAACATTCTCGTTTGTTTTGGATAAGAAAAGCATATCGAAACTGACAAACAAAACAGGTAAATGCTATGTTATTCAGTTTTATACTTTAACTTAATTGTAAACAAAATATAGATCTTTGTATGATCTTGTTTTACGTCTTATCGTTACGTAAAGGTTTGTGTTTTCGCGCGATATACTAGAAATTATTTATCTTCTTAGATTGAAATTATGATTAAACCTCTTTTTGTTCTTTTTTTGTGTGAATTGTAAGTACATTTTAATACTCTATTAAAATGCTGTACATTTTTGTGCATTTGATAAATTGTTCGAGTGTTTGCACTGGTTATGCAAAAAGACATATTACATCTCTATGGTGTTAGATAAAGCTCGTGCTATGAATGACGTCATATCGCCAAAATTGTAAGATTCTAATAATTTTTCTGTAATTTGTTCAAAAAATATTCAAACATACACCCTTTAGTGTTATGATATCTGTATTTTTATTACTCATTGTTTATTACTTTTGATAAAAAATCTTCTTAACCTAATAACTTAAAATGATAAACTCAGGCTTGATGTTTAGATTCAAAATCTTATATTGTTAATTATAACAGAAAACGTGTAACACCACAGTAACGTCAAATGAAAGTAAAATGAAATAAATAAATATTTTAAACAGCATTTTCGACGCGCGCATTAATTTTTTCTTTAACTTAACATTCATAGGAACTATGTAATATCATAAAACGAAAGTGTTTATTCATAATTATCATTTCAGAGACATGTACATGTATATACTAATACTTTATGCAACGTGAATAGACGACCTATTGACGATTGCAATGTATACCGCGATTATTACAAGGTTACAAAAGTAATAACACATTAATTTTCTGTCAAACATAGAAACAATTGACCTTGTGTACATTTTGCTACAGAAGACAACTTTTCACGGGTAAACGTTTTGGAGTCGGAGTAACGTTTTAGCACATTTAAAGAAGATATTATTGAGAGAAAGATGTTAACCATAATGAAACTTAATGTTCCTTTTGTTTAAAGATAACAAGTAGTTTGATAACAAATTAAAGTAGATCATTGTGGTGTGGAAAATGTAAATGCTGCATATATTTTTTATGTATAAATCATAATTTTGTAACACTGGGTAACATAGATTAGTATATACTTGATAGATATTCTTTCTGTACTTCAATAGCTTATCACGAACTTAAACCGGTCTCCGAATATACATACAAGTAGACAGTAATTAAATTTCATTAAAGTACACGATTTCAATTTTGCTTTTCGAATTCGTTGAAAATAAAACAGCGATTAATCTTTTCAGTTACTGTAACAAAAATGTTCTATTTTTATAGGAATACACGAGATCAACTGATTGTTTTCCTTTTGAAGTAGATTTATTGCTATTTAAAATCATATTTGGTAACAATTGCAAAGATTTACTTTCGAAGACAAACACTTTAGGAAAATTCATATACTGTTGTAAATTATTTTATCTTTCCGTACTTTGATCTCATATATTGTTTATTGTTCAGTTATCGTTACAAAAGGCGTCTGACGATGTCAAGAGGACTGTGAAACCTTTATATGTTATCTATATTATATTCTATTTTTGATATTGGCTAAGTTTTATTGTCCTGTATTGTTGACATTGCGTTTCTAATGTGTTGTTTAACAGTCATAAATTCGGTATAGGAGAGATGTATTTCATGCACGTATTGTTTGCTTAGACAATACCATTTTCATAAATTTCAAACGATAGAGTATTGCATTAACTGATTTCAAAGTATTTAGTTCGGCATGCTTTGGCGATATGTTAAATATATTATTTATAACTAAAGCTATCCATATCATTTCATAGTGGAATAATTTGTAGTTGAATCTATTTTGGAATTTAACGTACAATGAAATACCATTAATAATTTAGTTGTTATTTTGCTACAGACAATTGTTTGAAAAAAAACATTACCACTCCCAGTAGTCACAAATAAAATCAGAGTAAGAATGTTTCAAACGGGTTTTAATCACAGCATAAGAGAAATCGAGTGTAAAACAGAAGTTGCAAAAGGTAAATCATGCTGTAGAACATTTTGTCTTTGTTATGCATGCACCTGACTGGTGCATATTTTGTTCGGTCACTGGTACTTCATTTAATCACTTGAGCAATATTCATGAAAACTGGGTCAAATTTATCACTCTTATGTAAAGTAGTTAAGTCGAATCGAGATTTCAGACACGTCATTTCTATAACACAGTATTTTTCTAAAATGTAAATACTCAAACTAATTTACTCAGAACACTAGACATATTTTATATAAAAACGTTAACATTTATATTGTTTTGTGATTATTTGAAATACTTATTGAAATTGTAGACTTTGTAGACCAATCCACTGAAAAGTTAATTCTGTATTTATATGTCACTGTCTATGTATAAAGAAATTTGTGAACTTTTTCTTATAAGATGTTTTATTAAATAAGTTAAAGAGTATATTAAGTTTTCTCAGTATACTATGTTTGATCACAATAGCATATTGCCATGGAAACAAGTATGATATCAGTGACACTTGGAAAAAAAGTTAGAACAATATTAATATACTATTACATTTTTAGCAAAAACACATCGTACATGAAACCTAGTCCATTTTATTAGACATTAAATACATACCAAGATATGTTTATCTGATATTATTGTAATGAAGGATACATGATTTAACTAGTTTATACTTGTATAAATATCTAAGTTCGACAAGGTTAGGTTCTCTGCAAGTTTGGTCTAGAAAATAAGACATTGTCCTGGATTCTGACATGTTTAATTATTAGAATTAATGGAATGACAGGCTATTGTAAACAGACAGAACTTTTGATATCACACTTGTGTACACTAATTAATTTATCAATGCTACAAATCAATGTTTGTTGTTAATGATACATACCAATCAATTTGATAATCATCAACAAGTTTGAGAATGCAAGCAAACGACAGAAAGTATCATTCAATTTCAAATAATTGTCTTTTTCAATAAAAAATAAAATCTTTTGAAAACAATATATATTATACGATAATGGATGGTATTTGATAAAAAAAAACTCAAGAACCATATCATTTTGTGTCGTTTTGAAAGATATTTGCAGATTAAGGTTGTGATCACAATTGATATTTAGAACTCGTCATGTACTGTTCATACTGTGCCCATTGATTTATTAATATCAATTTGCTTCGGTTAATGATACGTTCAAAACAATTCATTTGATCATAAATTCATTGCTCATTTAGTGTGTTGGAAATCAGTTTTGAACATTGTTCTGTCGAATACCAGAAAACAGGATGTGATTTTATTTTACTTATCAAGTCCGTTTGATGCAGCCTTATTTCTTTTGAATTTTCGTTTATTACTGAGACAAATTGAGCTACGGTTGTTTACTATTAAAGACACATGTCATGATTGCTTTTATAAGATGTAAACAGCTGTAAAACATGCTATTGTTAAGCACATCTTTTTACAGATAAAATGTTGTTGTTGTTGTTGTTGTTTTTTTTAAATAATTATAAAAGTCTTTTGTTGTTTTTATCTTTTATAATCACTCAAAGTATATATTCATTTTTTACTAATTTAACAACCTTTTGTATGATTTCGTTTTCTTTCTATGATCCTTGTCAAATCTTGGTAACAACATGTGTCTGCATCTTGTAAATCATTGCAATAAAATATGTAAAGTATTATGTATATATTATTAAATATACAGTTAACAATATATGCAATACACATTGTCATACTGTTGTTATACAAGTTCCAAGAATTGGGATTTTTCTCAATGTTTAAGTTTTTAGTTTTATATGTGACCAGACGTTTTTACTCGTGATACAATAACGTCCAAAAGAACTTAAATATTGTACGTAAATGGAATAAAATGTTTCGAAAAGATATTTTGCTGCTCTGTAAATATTGATCTTTATATTTTTTAGATAAGATTTTGCGCGTGCGAGATTAGAGGGAAATACTATCATATTTCTTTCCTGCATGTTATACGTGTTTTAGAAAAACATTTTACAACATTCATTTGTAATAACAGGCAATAAACATTTAGTTTTCTATACCTCCAAAAGTCAATGGAAGTTCATCATCAAGTACACGATAAAAACAGCATGCGTGTTTTTCTATAAATACCAATTATCTTTAATACCGTGTATGCGAAATACATTTACACTATTTATTTAGTCATTAGCTAGCAATATAATCATGTGTGTTACCTGTAAATTACTTTTCATCGACAATCCTATCAAAATGTATTTTTATCAGAAAATCACTGTATACTTTATTTCTACATGTTGTCAATTTTGTTTAATTTGCTTTTAAGCAATCATGTATTTTAACAAATTTTGACTTAGTGATGGATGGCGAACAATATACTTAGTGAAATTCAAACATAGCTATTTGTTTTGAGATTCCTTTGTTTATTGCTACTGAGCATGTCAAGTAAGACGAGACGGATATATTACAAAGATTTTGATTAAATTTTGAAAAAGTTATATAATAGTAGTTATTTGTTTTGATATCTTTAATATCTGTTAGTTGAATCAAATAGTTAGTTGTTTCAAATAAATCACGCATAGGTAAATATATATGTATAGAGACATTATTTGTTGTTTGCACTCAAAATGGTTAGATGAAGTCAAGTCAATTCTATTTTATCAATATCAGGCAAATTGTTTTTTATCAAAGATACAAATAACATTTAGATTCCATTGAACGTGAGCAAATGTTATCTTTTGCCGGTGCATGTAGTAAATAAAGAATTATTATATGATCTAAATCATAAATAAGCTGCAATCTCATTGGTCCAAACAGTAGTCAACAGAACATTTTATAGAATCATATTCTCTGGGTGTAGTATCATACATGTATTCACTGAATTGGATTTTCCCAGTCTAAAAATAGATTGAGACTCATTTTCAATGACCATATATCGTAGACTGTTAATTATGCGTGCTTATTAAAAATAATTGTTGTGTTTTGTTCTTTATGGTTTTTTATTTCTCGATTAAAATATCATTCCTTTACAATTATAGTTAAAAGTAACACCGCAATGATGAGTATAAACTTGAATTACTTTTGTATGCTCTGCGTTCGCGTAGTTGTGCACGCCTTTAACGTGCGTCTTTTTTCCCGCGCTTCAACGAAACAGGCAAAAGTCGTACATGTATACAGTAACTGTTGTACTTTTTGTGATTTTTCAAACATTCTTATAGCCTATTCATATAAAAAAACAATTATTGACTAGTGTGCCATTGAATATGATGGTCATATTCACCGGCACAAAGTCATATTGACCTCGGCTATCGCCTCGGTCAATATGTCATCTGCCGGTGAATATCACATCATATTCAATGGCACACTAGTCAATAATTGTTTAATATACGCTTTATACGGTAAACAAATCAAATGAAAATTGACACTTCAACTTAGACAGCAATAATTAAATCTTAATTGTAATGATTTCAGAAACGACTATTCGTTACATAGAACTTGTTTGTGCTATTTCACTGATTTGTATCTTTATACCGGAAAACGTCATGTTCCAGTATGTACGGAACTGCTTTTTACTTCAATATTCATAACGAAATAATATTAAATATTGTTATGCTTTTTATTTTAGTCTGATAAAGATTAAAATGCAAAATGTACTCATTTTGTGTTCTGTATTTTTTATTCCGTCTAAATATCAAATTCTCGATATATCTCGTTTTGCATGTCTACTCCTCCTTTATACTTAATTTTATCTTAACAAGTCTGCACTTGCTGTTCAGGTTTCTTGCATTAGGTTGCAGATTAACGACAGATAAAGCATCAAAACTGTTACAGACTATCAAAGCTAGCATTGTTCGAGTTATAAGACGTATAAAAAGCAGAAGGTTTTCTTTTAACTTCATCGTTACAGGCTTGTATGTCCCAAATTACGTGCAAAATAACTTGTCATTCATATGTCAATGAATTAGATGTTAAAAAAACACAATGTCAATGTCTATATCTAAATATTTTAGTTTTTTAATTTTACAGAGAAATTTTGTATATGTTTTGGTTTGATAGTGCACTTGAATTAAAAGAATGCATGTAATGTTACAATAGATTTTCAAAAGTTGATCTAGAACTAAACGGTTACTAATCAAAACATTATCTATGGATCGATTTCATGTTTGAATAGCTTTACGTAATGTTGCATTAATATTGGCAATACTGTGATTTCAAAAGAAAACAGCATAACATACATTTTGCCGAACAATTTGCATTTTTGTCATAAAAGTATACTGAAGATCTTTGACATATTTAAATAATCTCAGCAATACATCAGACAGATTTTATGTCATTCGCATTCGTTGTCCTGCTTGGTGCCTCATCTATAGTTCCGTATAGCTGGGTACTTTACTGGGGGGAATGCGTTTAATTAATGTCGCTCCTCGTTGTTGATATTTACTTTCAGAACAATCTAGTTCATTTAGTTTTGTTTCCATGTTTAATGGGAACAATATGTTAAAACTTCTACATATTACATATTACATACGTTGAAAATGCAAAATCAAATATTCCTAAACACCATTTTATTTCTTATTAGTTTAATTTTCACTTGTGCAAACAATTTTTGATCAGCTTTCGTGAATATTTAGCACTTTTCCTTAAGTTTATAGCAGTAGTTTCGCAATTCACTCATTATTATTCATAATATCTTTAACTGATGGACATGATTTTTGAGCAGTTTTCATTTATGTATTATCTGTAAGAAAATGAAATATCAAAGTCATTTTTGTCTTTTGCAACAATTCAAAAACACATTTCAGCCAGAAATTAGAAATATAATAATAAGTTATTGCATAATCAGATTATTCATTGTATCTTTGTTGCCAAAACAAGGTTATCTTATCTTCAGAAGCAAATTTATGTTTTGTCTGATGAACTTATAAAAAGAATGACAAATTAAACTTATATCGCATTATCTTGATTTTGAAGCAGCTATATCTTTAAGTTATATTTTTGTATTTAATTACTTGACGGCTTAAGTTAAATTCAACAGAAATCGTAGTTCAGACAGTTTGATTGCTATCTTAAGGTAAATTGGCAAATATGTTTGATCTGTTCTGTTAACTATTAAGATGATACATTTCTTTCTCTTGAATTGTATCAAAGTCCTTCCCCCTTTGGGTCTCAGGCATTGCCTCTTAGGCCTGACGCATCAGAATTGCAGCCATTTTTATTCCCACGTGATCGTAAAAGACAAATAAAGGTGTTAGGGTGAAGGGAGTCTATTCATCTCTAAGCTTCAGCAGGTGAGATAGTGTTGACCCCTGGTGTTGTTTTCAGTTTGTAACATCCGATGTTCACCAGAAAAAAAAGCCAAATATTGACCGACTGGTAGATATATTTTTACCACAAGGTTCGATTATTTACTTGGGGAAGTACTGGCTACTTTCGTAACAAAACGTTTCGTATATTTTGTTGACATTTGTAAAGACATTGACGACATAGTCTCTGATGGTCTCATGATAGGTCACGTCACATGTGAAATCATGCGTTTTGATTTTTGAGTACGTCAACTTTATACTGAAAACGTCTCCACAATGCCGTTATCTATAAAATCGGTTTTTCTAATATTTAAAAATGAACAGAAGTTTTTTACATATGTATTTAAATGCCTAGAGTCAAACACAATATTTTTGCTGAAATAAGACGGATGTTATAATGTCCTTTTAGTTAGGAGATTGTTCGTATACATGAAACGATTAATGCCGATAACAAAATCGCTCTTAAAACAATAAAATTACAATACAATGTTATACTAGAAGATAATTGACTACTCAAAAAGGGCATACAAGTACATTATTGGTTTAAACATGTTGTATTTGTCATATAATAGAACAGATTTTACATGGCATTTACAATCAATACGTATTGCTTCATCTAGTGTTGTCACAGTTAAACCATGTTCATTATCATATCTAAGTGTGTTATGGTCAACTATTTCTTGTAAATAATTTATTTGTAAAGGTGAATGTCACCCTTGATTCCATTACCATGTGTGCTTCATACTTCTCTTCAAGAGTATAGTATTTTGGTTGAGTTAGGAGACAAGAATGCAATTTACAATTTGATTGACAGTATAGCAAATATTTTTGTTTCATCATTCATTTTATCAGCTCGTTTGTCTCTGGTAAGATGCTTACAAATCATAATTATTACACGTATTGATACGCTAACAAAGTATGAAACATTTTCAGTTGAACATACGATGAAAATTGCAGATCATACACAGAAGGAGTTTTCGTGAAATTAAAATATCTCATTTGATTGGGTTTTTTACATTTCCGGACTGGAAATATTTTTTTCGATATTAATGTTTAATTGATGTAGGTCTAGACCAGTTACTTTTGTGTGAAATTTCAGATTATTCGCTCACACTATTTTTTCCAGAATCTTGTTTTAATTGTGACCAAATGACCATATCCTCCTGTTTAAGGTACCATGTCTTTTCTTTGAGATATTCGAAGTTCTCCTCAGTTTACCTCAGTGGAGATCCTTTTAGTTCTCGCTTTAATTTTATGAAAAAAAATGAAATATCATTTACAATACATAAAACTTGGAAAACAATCATTATAATCTCGATTGTTAAAAATCTAAACACTTGGAATGGCAGTTTCAGTTTATATACCATTCCATTTCAGACATGTCATCATTTATCGGAAATAAAAACAAATGTCATAGCATAACATGCAGAGATATTTCTACAATAACAATTATTTTTATACATTTAAAAAAATAGGTAAACTGGCAATATGAATTCTAAGTGCAGTTCATCTTCCACTTAACTAAATCTAACTAACAAAAACTGTTGGGTGTTCTTTAGAGATTCTAGTGTATAAACTCATAAATGTTCAATAACATTTGGTTACACTGTATCTAATTGTCTAACAGTATGACATATACTTTTCACTTTGAATATAAATATTCATTAAATGCTTTCCGGATAAAATATGAACTGTTTAAAACATTTAGAAAGCAGGCAGTTATAAATTTAAAATGTATCAGAGATTACTGTACAGATTCTATCAATGGAATGTTTGTGACGCGAACAGCATCAGTTCTCGGAATATATACCACAAGATATAAGGAACAGTTTATGAAACTAAATGAAATATTCCGGATTTAATTTTTTTATTTTTTCCTTTTATTTTATAAATATATAAGACTTTTCTGTAATTTTGCAAGTTATGTTAAGGACAATGAAGAATATAGAGGTGAGTTTTACATTAATCATACTATACACATGTATAAAATATATATAAACAATTTAATTATATAGAATTATGTATTTCAGAAGAATAATGGTCATTGACCAAAATTCATAATGACTAACATTTATGGTTAAATATTAAAATACCTAAAAAGTAAAACGACTGCCCCACTCTTTTTATATAATTGAACGTTACCGATAATTTCAGAGGGATATTTATAATAGACATTTATGTTGGTCATGGGGGTTATTAAGGGTTTAGGTATATCTGTAAAGTCACCGTTTACTAAAATGTGGATATAATGGCACTTTAGATAACTTATTTTTCACAGTGATATAATACTTGTCTATTTAGATGTTTAACTGAATTATGTTAAGTTCAGCTCAATTGGCAGATTGATTGTTATAATGGTAATTGACCAAAAGTTGATACGGAAAAATGTTAAGGGTAAAATATAAATCTGCTTGAAATATACAAAAACGACCAAACTCTTTTTATAAATATTACATTAAAGGTAAATTTTGATAGCAAATTACATAAAATTAATTCGGCCACTCGAGTTTTTCTATCTTTCTTGTGAAGTAAACTAATTTTAACGTTCACATGTTCACTCACTATGGGTGAGCAAAATGTCACTTTAATGATTTCTTTGTAATTTTGGAGTAATGCATCAAAAACCGCAATGTAAATATTTTGATACTGTTATGTACGTGCGCGCATACGATAAGCACTGATGGTGTATCCTTCATTTATTTTTTATTATCAATTCATGAAAATCATATCTGTTTTTATAAGTAAAACCTAAGTAAAAACTATAATCTGTTAACAATGGTATATAAATTGCTTAATATATTGAATATGTGACCTTTAGATCATATTCTTTATTTTGCTGTTTAATAAAACAACAGGATGAAGATTTTCATAGTTAAGCCTAAAATTCACATAATTTTGCCTTTTACAATGTGACATACAACAAATTATTATACTTTATCACATTAGAATAAAGCATAAACACGGTAAATTATCAAAACTATCGTTGTTCAATTTTAAATAAAACGTTACAAAACGCTTACTCTATCTCGAAAATTTAATTGTATAACATTCACATTTAACAGTCTAATTTGCGAATAGCTATATTATATATAATTGATATACCTTATATATTAGATTAAAGTAGTTTGACTTAAAAGTTTATAACTAAATTGTTCAAATCAGTACATTACTGTAAATGCATGACTAGAACATTATGTATAACTTTTATATATATATTCCTCTTCCTTCTGTTTGTTTTATTTGTGTCATGTTGAATGCTTTATTTGAACGTAATATTGCCTCCTTTTCAACAAAATATAAATTGAAAGCATTAATGATAAACATTTATATGCATATCAAATAAAGTAGGCAACGAAAAACTAGCAGTGCTCTGCGCAAAGTAATAAGCAAAGAAATGTGTTTGGTTTGGGTGGTATCATGTATAACAAATATAACAAATAAGATAATTTAAACGATTTTTAACTACAAATGACACTTGTTTATTATTAATGAAAGCATTCGTGGCTGACTGGTTTAGACTTCATATACTTGTTCCTCATCACTGCGGAATCGAAACCCACCGGGGACTTCGGATTCTTTCATGTGAGCAAACTATCCTGCTGGCTTACAAAACGTCGGTTGTTGTACACAGGTCCGTTCGCAGAAATAAAGCTAAGATCTTCTTCCACCAGTAAAGCCGTAAAGTCGGTATATAACCATGTGAAGTTGCGACGTAACACCCAAAAAAAAAAATATTTAAATTTAACAAATAGAATTGTTATTTTATAACACAGTATTTATACGTTTGATGACATGCATAATATTTTATTGTTGAAACAAAGTACTTCATTATTAAACCTGTGATAAGAAACTTCGTGCATTGATTACTGTGATAGGTATTTTATACAATAGCACATGCGGCATACGGCATATGTTAAATGTTTCTGTCTTACATTTTATTCTAGAGGGCACATTCAACATACTGCCCTCTCACCCAAAAAAGAAACAGACAGTAAACAAGTGTTTTACAACAAGCAACAAATTATGTGTCAGCTTAATAAATTTAAATGTTTTTGACATATTTACAAGAAAAGAATTTTATCGTTGATTCCATGCAGTTTAAGACGCCAAAATCTAGACAAGTAACTGGCAGATTAAGTTCAGATTAACGATTTGAAAAAATTACTTCGGTTTGATACAGCATGACAATCAATTTACTTGTCAAAGATAGTGAAGTTTCTATGCTTCGCTATGAAAAAAGCTTTAGGAAACAAATTGCTCAGATAAAAACGATTTTTTTAAGTCTATGTAAATAAAGTAAAAGGAATGATTAACTGGTAAATTATACTTAAGTTAAAGGGCTGGTTCCTGGAAATTTTAGTGTTTTTTTTACAAAAGCAAAGAATGATATGTTAAATAGTGCAAAGAATTTTCTTAAACTTTGTATGGTTAAAGAAAACCTTGATTGAAACAAATTGATGGGAAACATTGTTAATGCACCTTTTTAAGTTTCTGTCCCTAAAAACTAAAGTTGTGTGATTTAATAATTATTATTATTATTATTATTATTATTATTATTATTATTATTATTATTATATAACACAGGACAAAATAACACAATCAGTAATGAAATGACATTGAAATCATTTTGGAAAGAACTACATGTATGTCAGTTCATTTATACATTTATAATCTTGTAAGTTTGCATTTTGAGACATATATGTAATAAAAAAAATCGCGTGCTCTTTTAGTTACAGGTTGATTGTCTTTGAGATCAATTGGAAGCAATTTTGACTTGTTTCCTAGTTGATATTTTTGCTGTCACTTTAAAAAA